>NC_091438.1:109636989-109774489 GCF_964237555.1 Oryctolagus cuniculus | reverse complement strand
ACAAGCTGAGCCAGGGCTCGCAATGGAGCCGCTGGGAATTGGTACTTGCTGGATGGGAGGACAGGGCCTTGTAAAGCCTACAAATCTTTTATTATTCTCTGCCGCAGCATAGTGAGATTCAATTCTCTCAGATAATAGGTAAATAATAGTTAAGGATCAGGCTGTTAGGCTCAATTTTCTCTCTTTGTCTCTCTTTTTTTTCTCTCCCCAGTTTCATAATTTAAAGTAATGCCATTACTGTAACCATTCCAAATTCATTTGTCAAAGAGCCTGGAACATCATTTAATTTTAATCATGATAACAAGACAATGTGTTAATAATTCCAGGTCGGAGGAAGGCATTTGCAAACTTGTTTACCTGTTTATTCTCTCTTACCATATGCAAGAAGAATTTATGAACCGGCCTCATTTTTCTTTGCAGCCGGAGACGTAGCTGGGAGCTGCTCGGGGCCTGGGGAAGGAGCTGGAGCGTGCAAGTGTGCGTGGCTCAGGTGCACATACACGTGCCCAGCACTGCCGGCCACCCGCAGCCGCAGAGTGCCTGCCTGGGCCCCCCCAGCAGGCCTGGACAGAGGGGATCCTGGGATGCATTTCCGTGGGCTGTGCGGCCATCCAGCTACCCAAGGCGCCCAGTGGAGGGGACGTAGGCACACGGCTGACATCAGCGAAGGCCTCCCGTTATTGCTGCAAATATTAATATCATAAAATTAAATATTGTTTTCTGGAATCTCGCTTTCAGTTTTATGTAGTAATTCTTTCAGCTAATTGTTTTCCTGCACCCTGATCCCATAATTAGGGCCTGACTAATTATCTAATTACTAAGTAGCAGAAGGGCAGGTTGATGGCGACATTTTCGCCATCTTTCAAAGCCTCGTTATCCTTGTGAAAGTCACCATTTCCTCGGGCTGCAGGCAGCTGCGCCAGACCCAAATGTCTGCTCACCTTCCACATTTGTCAACCTGTTCATTACAGTGCTGAATTTGACACATCAGAAATGTCCCTTTGACAGGAAAGTTTATCCTGGAATGAAAACTGAAGCAAAAGAAAGAAAACCAAAGAAAGATGAAAGTGTAATTTATATTCTCGGATTTGCAATTGTAGTCTTGTCTTAAAGGCAGACTATACGTCAGCTCTTTGGGAGCAGGGAGATGCTCGCTCCCGCAGGCCCTGGGGCTCGCACAGGCCCGATCCGGGGGCACACGGGGCCTTGTTCATTTCACAGCCCAGTGGGGCTTCCAGACGCTGAGTCGCTGTCACTCCGGGCTGGCCGGCCCCTGGCGGGTCCGCTGGCGGCGGCACGACAGGCTCACACGTCCTGGGAGAAATCGGCCCATAAACTCTGAGCGGCACAAGGCTGGTATTTGGTGACCACAGACCTCAGGTTACCAACACACTGGCTAATCAGTAACCTGATTTTGTTGAATCCCTGGGTCTTAACATTTGACATCTTTTGTTCCCTTTCCAATGTTTACTACATCAGCCACCCTTCCTTTTTGCTTTGTAAAGCAGAGGAAGATGAGGGTGGGGGGAGGGGCTGCAAGTATATCTTGCTCTTCATCTCAGAAGTGACCCACTATTCTGAGGTCACCTCATATACAAAGGAACCAAAAAAAAAAAAAAACCCCAATAAGCAAGAAACCAAAACCGAAAACTAATGGAAAATGGAATTTAAAAATATGTTTCTTTTGCTATGAAAAATTTTGAAAAGCCGTACATAGTTTTCTGGTGAGCTTTCTGGAACCCCCCTGTACGTCTGCATACTTCCCTCTGGCTCTTCACCTTGGGGGAACAACGTCGTGAGGTGCTCCAAGGAACTCTGGCAGACAACACACACCTAAGTGAAGTAATAATTGTCGAATCGTTATCAATTATAACCCCGACCCAATATGATTGCATGTTCAATTGGCTTGGCATAGACAAATGTATGTTTGCCCAATAAATGCATCTGTCAAGATTTTTTTATGCTCTACGTTGGATTTCCATTAATGAAGGAAGGATTCATTCAAATTAGGCACTCTGAGGTCTTTATCAGGAATCAGCAGCACTCAAGCTGGTTCATCAGTTTACATATCCATATATATCTTTCAGAATCAATGTTTCCAACTGAGGCCGTTGCCAAGCGGTTAGAATAAGACAGAGAGAAAACTCGCGTGAAATACATTTCCTCTGCCGCAGCCCCACTGGCGTCTGGAGATGCAGTCATTGATGCATCCAGGATGACTGTATAAAATGTGTTTAATTGGCATGAAAAGGCACTAACTGAGAGCTGGTGGGGTTTCCATTATCTAGGTGGACGTCTTATTTACTTTGCTGGATCCTAGGAACAAGATGAAAGTCCAGGAGACCTGGGGAGGGGGGTGGTGCTTCAGTTGATGGGTTTTTTTGGCTGGTGGGGGGTGGCAGGGAGGGAGTTTTACAAGCATCCAGGCGAGGCAAAATGCAGCTTTGTAAGGCCCCTGGTCTCCCCTGCACCCCCAGGAGAGGGGTTTCCTAATTAGAATCTGCAGATGACGTTCAATCTCTGTGAAGCAAACAGGCAGGCACTGCGGGGTCTACATTTTAGGGACTGCGTTTCCATCCATCTCTTCAGGATGGCTCCAAAGATGCGTAGGGCAGAAGAGGTCCTGTTTGCCTCCGACCACAAAGGGGTGCTGGGGCTTCCCCTTGAGGCATACAGCGCTCAGCATACCTGAGGAAGGACCCCGAGTATGCCGTGGGCCCATTCCTGTCCCAGATTCCTGCGGTCAGGTTACCAGCTGCCCGCTGAGTGAAGGCATAAGTCAGTACTTCCATGCAGTGTTGCATTACAAAGTGTTCCGTCTCCCCGAGGTGGGAGTTCACATGGATGCCAGCTGAGCCTACACCTCCCAAGAGGTCCCCCGATTCTGTGGTCTTTGCCTTTTGAAAATGTTCAGTGCCTCGCTCTCTCGTCCTGGGACTTGGCACTAACAGGAGAGAGAGGCTGGCAGGAGAGTGATTTTGGTCTTGTGAAATCCTGCATGGAGAGGGCTGATGGACGTGGCCTAAGTGTGCATGGTGAGGCCTTCTGAGGCTTACGCTCACCACCTCCCCAGTGGTCAACGTAAAGACAGCTCGGAGAATGGGTCTGACCTGGGAGCTGGGTAGACTGTGGTTATGAAAAGCTGAAATAGGTAGATGCATCTACCTGCTTGCAGTTTGTTTGTAAATATTTGTTTTTTTTTGTGACTAATGGAGAACCTTGTAATAAAGTCTAGTTCCTTTTTCTCTTTAAAGATTTTTTTTTTTTATTTGAAAGGCATAGTTAGAGAAAATCTTCCATCTGCTGGTTCACTCCCTAAATGTCCACAACAACCAGAGCTAGGCCAGGCTGAAGCCAGGAGTCAGGAGCTTCTTCCAGGTCTTCCAAATGGGTGCCAGGGGTCCAAAGACTTGGGTCATCTTCTGCTGCTTTCTCAGGCCATTAGCAGGGAGCTGGATTGGAACTGGAGCAGCCAGGACTCAAATCGGCTCCCATATAGGATGCCAGCATCGTAAGCAATGGCTTTACCTGCTTTGCCACAACACCAGTCCCAAAAGTCTGGTTTCTACAAGAAGTGGTTGCGGACTCTCTGGGTCTGAAACCAGAGTTGGCTGTGTTGGTGGCAATCCTTGTGCCAGGCTTGGGGGGCAGGAACCTGGGAACCAGTAGACTCTGGGGAGGTCGTGCCCCCTTTCTCCTCGTCGGGGATGAGACTGGCACGAGCTTTGCCACACGCAGCTCAGGATTTGTGTGGCAGCATGGCTCTTTGGCAGAAGGCACAAGCAATAACACAGGCCGTTTTGATCAAACGTCATTTAATGAGTTTTTATTTTTTAAACTGAAAATTTGGAGAGGGAAAAGAGTAATAAAATAAATATTGGGTTTGCTGTATGGAAGGACCCTCCGAGCTGCGGCCGTCACCACATCATAATGGGGTGTGCAAACCACAGACCCTAGCTTGTGCTCCAAGCCAGCAGAACTGGGTGGCCAGGGGTGGGACTGCAGGTTCATTCCCAGGGGCTGTGCTCTTGCTCCCTCAGAGACCCAAAGTGCCAATGGTCACTCATTCTACCATAATTAGCATAAATTTCTATATTAATATTTGCATAATATTAACACTTAATAGGTAGGTGCCAGACATACCAAGTAATTCCCATGTTATTATTTCATTTAATTTTCATAACCATTCTATGACATGGAGACTTTTTGTAAAAAAGATTTATTTATTTATTTGTAAGGCAGAGTTACAGAGAGGCAGAGGTAGAGATAGATAGAGAGGTCTTCCATCCACTGGTTCACTCCCCATTTGATCAGAGCTATGCTGATCCGAAGTTAGGAGTAAGGAGCTTCTTCCAGGACTCCCAGGCAGGTGCAGGGGCCCAAGGACTTGAGCCATCTTCTACTGCTTTTCTCAAGCCATAGCAGAGAGCTGGATCTGAAGTGGAGCGACCCAGACTTGAACCGGTTCCCATATGAGATGCTGGCACTGCAAACGGCTGCCTTACCTGCTACACCACAGTGCCAGCCCCCTATGGAGGCTTTTGTCATGCCCCATTTTACCTATAAAGAAGCTGAGTCATCCAGAGGTTAAGGAATTTGCCCAAGTTCACACACAGCAGCAGCAGACAGCTAGGCCAGGTCTGACATTCTGGATTCTTCGACTTCAAAACTTGAACATTAAGCCATGACCCTCTGCTGCCTACAGACTCCAGCTCCATGAATTCAGTCAAGGTTAATAATGTGACAATCACCGGCACAAGGGTTATCTCTGGGTATCTCGGTGGCTCAGAACGCTCAGATCTCCTGGCAGGATTCTCTGCCCTCTGCATCACTTGCCCACGGGCACTTCGCTCAAAAGGCAGCTCTGTTGTGTCAGTGCTCTGCCCTCACTGGCAATGCCTCTTTCAAGGTGACAGATCTCCACGCTTGGCACAGCTTCTCGTGCTTCCCACCCCCAAGTTGCAAAATCAGGCTGAGCCCCGAGAGAGTGAGCTGACAACTCTGTTCAAGCCCCCGGGCCTCGAGAGGAAGCAGTGTCATAAACACCTGTGGCAGGTAACTCAGCTCTTCCCCTTGTTAGCCCCGTAATGGTGGGCAGGTGACCTCACTGCACCTCATCTGTGGCACTGGGAAAAACTGGATCTACTTCATGGATGTATTGTGAGGATTAAACGAGTTAATTTTATATGGTGGTTGGCATGAGGTTAGGGCCATATAAATGGTGCTTTGTGATTCCGCTGTTTAGCAGTGAGACAACGATCTTAAAATTTTAGATCGATCTAGAGTGTCAACGTGGATAGTTGAAATAAAGATGGAATGCTCACCACTGGGTGAACTGGGTGGCCTACTCTTCTGAAATTGGACATGCCTCCAGTAAAAATACTTGCTCACAGTGTGTAATTCATACATTTGTAAGACTTATCATTCATTCATTCATTCATATTCATTTAACAATTCTTTGTGTTGTTGCTCTCAGCCAGGTACCGGAGACACAAAGCTGACAAGCCCAACCCCAGGGGAGCACACAGCCCCGATGGCAGCAAATAGTGGATGACAACAAGGCAGGTGCAGTAACACCTTCCCAGAAGGTGGAGGAACTGAAATGTTTTTGTACTGCTGGGTCAGGGACAGTCATTGACGGTTTCCCAAAGCGAGCAGCATTGGAGCTTGAAGAGTAAGCTGAACCGCGCCTGTTTTAGGGTGGGGGTTGGAGATGGCATCCAGGCAGAAAGACATCTTGAAGACATGCAGGAAGCTGTGAGCATCTAGGCTGTGTTTGGAGAACATCCTACGCAGGACCATGGAATGGCCACTCTAAGGCAGAGCGAGGGGTGCACCTTGGATTCGAGAGAGAAGGAGGAACCGGCGCCGCGGCTCACTAGGCTAATCCTCTGCCTTGCGGCGCCGGCACACCAGGTTCTAGTCCCGGTCAGGGCGCCGGATTCTGTCCCAGTTGCCCCTCTTCCAGGCCAGCTCTCTGCTGTGGCCTGGGAGTGCAGTGGAGGATGGCCCAAGTCCTTGGGCCCTGCACCCCATGGGAGACCAGGAGAAGCACCTGGCTCCTGCCATCGGATCAGCGCAGTGCGCTGGCCGCTGCGGCCATTGGAGGGTGAACCAACAGCAAAGGAAGACCTTTCTCTCTGTCTCTCCCTCTCACTGTCCACTCTGCCTGTCAAAAAAATAAAAATAAAAATAAAAAAATAAAAGAGAGAGAAGGAGGAGGCTGTGAAAGGAGGCATGGATTTCTTAAAGGCAGAGGATAATGTTTCAATTGTTTGGCTGCAAGCCTCAGAAAGGGACTGTGGCCTTGATTTTGTAGGAATGTTTTAGGGCACCAGCAGGACAGAAAGGAAGGCTGTCTTCCTTGGGCGCTGCCCCACTGATTTTCCTGACCTCACGGTGCTGTACCTGATTCAAAATCCCAGGAGAGAGATTCTGATTGGCTGAACTCAGATCACACGCTCACTTCATGGCTGTCCGCAGTGTTGACAGGAAGAGTCAGGTGGGCAGAGCCTCCAGGTGGGCAGACATCACACCAGAGGGCACCAAGACTACACCTGATCAGGAAAAGGAGTTGCCCAAAAGGAAATCAGGCTGCTGATGGAAAGGGTAACTCACTGATGGACAGACCCCAATTTATGGATGTTTCTTATAAGTAATAATAGCTTTTGTTTATTAACCGTGTGTCATAAACTCATTACAGTGAGGACGTGCTTTGCACATGTGTTCTATTTCATCTATAACTGTAGGAGCAGGTGTACCCCCATTTTATAGGAGAGGGGTAGGTATGCCCAGTTTTTTTGCAAATGGAAGTTATAGCTCAGAGAAGTTGGGTCACTTGCCCGTGGTTACTCAGCTAGTAAGTGAGCAAGCCAGAACTCAAACCCAGATGCCTCCAATGACTAAGCTCTGGACCATTGTACCTTATATCACTGCATTTTGGGGGGTGTACCTGTAGGTGGGCACCAGCTCCCTACTGTCCCACCCTCAGGCTTTCCTTCTGCCTTACCACCCGGGCAAGGGGTGGTCAGCTTGTGGGACCAGAACATGAAAAGGAGCTCAGATGAACCCGTCTGGAGGCTGCACAAACCAGCTGGACAGCATCCTTTGCACTTGGGCCAAAAGCTCATCTCTTAAGCCCTCGGTGTCATATGGAAAACCCCCATTCAATTCACTCCAAAGCAATTTATGATCACATACTTCCTCTTGGGCCCTGAGAGCAGAGAGCCACCCAGCCGCTGGGCTTCCAGGCATGTTGTTTTAATTAATAACCAAACAGAAGCTTATGCAATCCCTGTGGGAAGGTCTGCCCTTGTTTTTTTTTTTTTTTTTTTTTTTTTTTTTTTTTTTAACTACAAGAATTAAACTTATTTCCAAAGGCAGTATGGATACATCCATGGGTAACATCTCCCAAAATACTGGGCCTGCCATTTTCAAATCTATGATGATTACACGTTTAGTACAGGAGGGGAAAATCTGAGATGTCACCCAGTCATTCAGTCATCCAATGAGTCATCAATCTAGTCTCAGCTGGTCGGCTTATCCTATCTGCTCAGAGCAGCTATTTTACTCACCCAAGCAGAGGAAGGTAAGTATTAGGAGTGTTTTTTTGTTTTTTGGTTTTTTTTTTTTTTTTTTTTTTTTGATAGACAAGGAAATAGAATCTCAGAGAAGTTAAGCAGCTAGCTTAAGACCACACAGCAAGTAAGGGGCTCATTCGCAACCGTGTGTTCCGGGTCATCAGTACTCAGCCAGTGTTTGCTGAGCTGGATCCTGCTACAGATTTTGATCGACACTAACTGCTCTGCACCCTCGTAGAACCTTCCCTGTACCATCCAGAAAGGACTCAGGCTGCTCTTGTTGGGAAAGGAGGCCTAGAAGTTTCAGCAAAATGGAGGCTGTTGAACAGATCTCCCTGTTTCCAGAACTATTCTCTCCACGTCTCTCTTCACACTGGCTGCCACTGGCCTGTCTAAAACGCAAAAACCATCACGCCACTCCAGAGTTTAACATCCTTCGATGGCTCCCAATTGCCTTCCATTAAAAAGAACCCCGTGTTAACATGGACTGCTGTACGAGATACGTCATGGTCTGGCCCTGCTTACCTCGCCTGGCTCTTCTACCGGAGCATCCCTCCATCGTGCTCCCTCCACTCCGTCAAACACCCTCAAAGGCACCAGCACGGCTCTGTCTAATTGTCCTTCTCTTTCCAATCTCCCTCCCTGTGACGTCTGTTCAGCCAACTCAAGATGCAGTTCAAGCATCCCCTCCTCTGGAAAGTTCCCACCAGGATACCTATGCTTATCCTGCATTCCTTCTGAAGATTCCCATTTGGTACTCTCACTCTCCAATAGCCAGATTGTAGTCTGGAATTTGGGCGCTGTTTTAGCTTTGTCCTCTGGCTAACCTCCGTGGTGGTAGCAACACAGTTGCTAATAGCCTTTGGGGTAACACGGTACTGGGAGAGGGGGGAGAGTCTCCACTGAATTGCTATTCCTCATGATGTGTTGAGTGAGAACCATTTAGGTCAAATTCCCATCTTTGGACCAATTACCATGGCCAATTAAGCAATACTTGGCTGGAGCCAGGATACTTTAACCAATCCCAGGCAAGAGTGTACGTAGGGTTGCCGTGATTGGTTCATCCCATTGAGCGTCAGTTTCCTCTCAATTACACAGCTTGGGTAGAAGAGTGGTGGGTTCCCAGATGAAAATGTTGTTCTGCCCGGACCGAGGAAGAAGGGAATGGATGCCACCTAAGTGACCACACAGCCACGTGGGAGTGTGCACCCATCCGTCCTTTCGGAAGAGCAGCCTTAGAGAACAAAGCCCAAGTAGCCCACTGCCCAACATGATAACAGAAGGATCTTTGGGGAGAAGTAGGACGAGGAGTAATTGCTAAAATACTGTTGGATCTGTGGTCAACTCAAAGGCAGCGAAAGGCTCAGGCTTGCAAGCGGTAAAGAGGAAAGGCATCATTCCCACCAGCTGGGTCTCTGTTTGGTATCTAAATCAGCCTTTTTAAAAGACATGTTTCTGTCTGTCATGCTTCAGAAACAGTGATCTAAGAGTCAGACATTTCCTATTAAAGTTTAAAAAACATAGCTTTAAGTCATACATTATATTGAACGCTTTCATATCTCATCTGATTCAGTAGGTTTTAAACCTCACAGAGGTCACATTTTGAAGCAGTAGTCACTTTTTACAACATCTCCAAACATTAAATAAAAATAAAAATTATTACAAAGAATAGAGATGTCCACAGAGACCAGAAGACGACACTTGGCTGTTATTATTATTAAAGACAGTATTATTTGGTGTGTGAAGGTTACAATGGCTGGCTCATTGCTAAGTTTCATTCATTATTGAGTTGAAGAAAGAAGGCCAGGAAGAGTCCATCAGTGCTCAACTGTTAAAAAATAAATAAATAAAAGACCCTCTTTAGAATGGGTTTTTAAGCTGTGACAGCCCCAGGAAAGTTACGAATCCCTAAATTAGGTGCAAACTTTTGTGTGTATCGGGGTTTTTCTCAGTAAGAATTGCAGTTGTTGTTAGTGTCTCCGATGTGTTCTTAATCCACAAAAAGGTCAGGACCCACAGGCATGAAGGGAAAGCCCCTCCAAATCCTGGTTGGGTTTCACATACAGAAGAAAAGCTCTTCCCGGGCTCAGACTATGAACTGGGAGTGGGTGCTTCCGGGGCACCCATTCTTGAGTTCCTTTTGGGAGGTTTTTATGTGCACAGTTATGGAGTTGGCAAAGGCTAGAGATGACTGGCGCTGCTAGGGGACAGGGGAGCAGCAATCCCGCAGCTCCCGCCCCGCATCCGCCCAAGCCTGCCCTGGAGCCTTTCTTCAGTTGTCCCTTTTAGCTAGACAGCCCCTTGCTGCCGGCTCCCACGTGAGCCGGGAGCCGTAGGTGGTCTACCCAGCCAGGGGAGGGGCTGGCTAACATTTGGAAACAGAAACAACGCCAGCGGATGACTGTTGATCTCGGAAATCTTGTGTCACCGCCTCGGCCTCCATAGGTGAACACCAAAAGAGGCCATCATGAAGTCTGGCGCGGAAGGCCGGGAAATCGGGCGGGAGTGAACCTCGCCGCGTGCCCGCGAGTTGTGTGTTCGGAGACGGCTCTCTCATCTGCAGGACGAGGATTCGGTGTGTTGCTGGTGGCGTTTCCTTTGTTTTCCTGGTTTCAGTGTTCTGTTGCGTTTTCCTGTCCAGAGTTTGAGGGACGCATTCAGACCCCCGAAACATGGCATTGTGACTCTGCCCACTCAGCGGGCTTCACCTCCATTTGCTTTCCTCCAGAGGGTGGTGTTGAGAAAGCGCACTGGCTCACCTTCACCAGGGCGTGGAGGGCCACACATGGCAGGAAATGAGCCCAGTGCCAGCTGCCTTGCGAGCCAGGTTCACTTATCGTCACCTATGTTCTAATGGGATGCCATACTTTAGGACGGGACTGTGGGGAACACCAGTGTTGGCCTCTGTGGTACAGTGCTGACTGTTCCATATAAACCTGGGGGTGGTTAAATAATAGGGTGAATCCAACAGTCCCGAAGGAAGGTGGTGGTGTGCTGAGCCCGGCCAGGACCAACAGATCTTAACACTTCATGCTGAAGCTTCTGTCTACCAACAGTTGCTTTGCCCTGGTGATGATATATATTACCTGCAAAATGTATCAAAACCAGGACCCAGTAAATGGTCACCAGAATATGTTTTATTGTCTTCAGCTGACTTCCATTTTAGAGTTCAACCTCAACTGAACTTCGGTGGTTAAAAAAAAAAAAAAATCAGCCCTGTCTACATTCGCAAGAGGAACCTCTGCTTCTGAGTTGAATTAATCGATAATGAGGTCACGAGCAAATATTATTAATGCCTTTTATTATTCAGATGGATGTTAATGTGTCCAGTTGACACACAACTTTCCACCTCTCTAGTCCAACATTCCTGACCCTCAGCACCTCCCCTCATCTCCTCTCTCTCTCAATTCAGTCCCAGATACGGGGAGAGAGAATAATAGATCATACGCCATGACCCCTTGGCCTTTATGAATTATCTGTTTAGAAAGATGTGAAGCCACCTTTTATATCCACCATAATAGATACTTAGACACCGCGGATCAATAGTGAACAAGTTTGCTGGTTATAGTTAATGGGCACCAAAGGGACACTCTGGCTGTGACCTCTGCCATTGTGGCTGACAAGAAATCTATAGAGAAAAAATAAGGAAGATGGACAGTTTTTAAAGTTATAAATGTAGATCCATAGCAAATCATGGTGATTTTCTGCCAGTAGAAAGAATTCAGACTTGCAGGCGGTCACTGAATTCTGCAAATCCCTTAACTGGCACCTCCTGAAGGAGGAAGAGCAGGCCCTGGCTGCACTCCGCTTGGATCCTACACAGCGCCAGGCCCGATGCAAGTCCATTTGTTACCCAAGGACAACCCACTGAGATTGTTTTTCTGTCAAAGAGGACTTTCCTTTTTGTGAAATGGGCTGTCATTTATAATTTCAAGCAGGCATGGATTTGTTAAACAGCCGCATGGTAATGGGTTTCTATAAGAAGATCCACAGACCCATAGTTCTGGAAAGAAATCGAGCTTACAAGATATTTAAAATCCTAATGGGAACAGAATATTTGGGGTTTCTTGAAAAGATGGTTTCTGCTCTGCACATTGTCTGGGGAATTTAACAATAAATCCGTTGTTGTGTGTCTGAGAGCCTGTTAGGCCATTATATTTTCATATATTCTATGGAGCTGATCTTGGGGAAAATCCACCAGGGCACAAAGCCTACCTTTTCACGTCACTGCTTACTCGGGAATGCTGGCAAGCAGGTTTAAAACAAGCCAGGGAAACGGGACTAATTGGCAACTGATCTTAAAGCATCCTGTCTGGCAGAGAAATGAACACACACAGCACCCAACCCGAGGGAGAGAGGGCAGGGCTGGAAGTTGGGAGTCCTTTTCACTCCATTCCACAATGTACATAGCATATTATGATGTCACACTCCAGTGGCGTGGCTCTCAAGTCCCCATGGTGTCCCTGCTGCTAAGCACCATTGAAAACACATTTGTCCTGACTCTTCTTTGCCTTTTATCTCCCTCTCATCTGTGTGAGATGAATCACTCCTGCACCCAGACGGGCGCTGAGGGCAGAGCCAGGTCCTGACGAGGTAGCCTGCCTCCTATGGCTTAAACATTTTAATTAATTTCAACACTAATGCACAAATGAGAGTTAATCACTCCGCCGCAGTGCTTTCTAATTTACTAAGTTTATTCATTAAAACTTTCCTTACTGGACGGTGATTGAATGTCATGCTTTTTTGGAGGCCTTTCAAACTGCCTTAAGGGGTTTTAGAGTGATATCGTGGGCAGCTGCTGAAAGCCTGCAGTGTTTGCCTAAAGCAAAGAATGGGGGAAATCTGAGCAGCAAGAAACCTTTCTCTGTGCTCAACAAGGAGTCTTTTAGGCAACAGGACGCCTGCAAAGGCAGGTTTGTTTTAAGCAATGTATTAAAAAGTGAAAGAAATCTAATCATCTAAGAAGAGAAACAGAATCAGCCACCTTATTACTTGGCAACATTTGGGAATACAAGGATACTTCAAAAATGTTTGTGGAAAATGGCATTGCAAGATTTTTTTTGTGTGTGTGCAAACAATTTTTGAAATCCACGCATTTTCCATGAACTTTTTTGAAGACCGCTCAGATATTCCCTGATAGGATGTAAGCATCCTTTAAAAACCCACAGAAGCAAAGTAACCCTTTGTATGAATGTGTGGGAGATACACACCATGTGCTTACTAACCTGAATTTTTGAATCAGTATAACAAAAATGGTATGTACACAGTTTTGCCTATTAATGGCTAGTACCTCATTTTTGCTTTTTACATTGTTTCAATAAAATCTTTTATTTACGATTGACTCAAGACAGATATAATCTTTTACCTTTCTAATGAACAGTGCTGAATATTAGGGTCCAAACTACTCCATATAGTCGGTTCCCTGATGGCAGCTTTTGGGCTGACATGCAAAATATATCAAATATTTGCTCTGGCAGAAACTGGCCACCTTAGCGTGTTTAGGAAAGTGTGTTCCCCTTATTTTCCAGTCCCCAGCCCTACTGAGAAATATATTTGTAAAGTTTAGTAAAAATTCCAATAATTTGGGAAGAAAATTTCAAGTCGGAGTTATTAATGAAAGCACCACTTCGAAGGTGCCATGAATCAAAATACAAGTTTTCATATTCATTTCCATGTTCTATAAATACTGCTCAGCCTTATGCAATAAGACACGACAAACTCATTTTTAAAAGGTATTTTTAACTTCAGGGAGCAAAAAAGGTTACCCGCTCCATTCTATAGCACCTTGCAAGATGAAGTCTGATTGGGCAGAGCCACCCTTCTCACTTACAGGAGGCGGGGCTTGTCATTGTGAGTTGACTCATGAAATACTCCTGTTCTCCGGGCTCCTGCAAGATCTCTCAGCAGAATCTTTGCCTGAGCTAATCCCTCTGTCTACCAAGGCACGGACCGAGGGTGGCAGCACAGAAGAGAGCATCTTGGCAAAGTGTCCAGGTGCTGACATGGAATCCTGACTGTGCTGTGTGTTAGCTCTATGACCTTGGGCAAGCTGGATGACTTCTTTAACTCTGAAATTAGCATTATTATAGGAGTCTTCACCTAGGACTTCCGTGAAAAATTAAGAGCTAATGCATATGTAGCACTTGGCATATAGTAAGTGGCACATTTACAGGTGCTGAACATCTTTTACCACCCGCTCCAACTTCATGAATCGGTATCACAGGGGAGAAAAAGCCTTTGGCCTAGCAGCTAAGACACCCGAGTTCCACATCAGAGTATCTGGATTTGACACCCACCTCTGGCTTCTGACTCCAGCTTCCTGCTAACTTGGACTCTGGAAGGCAACAGACACAGTTAAAGTAATTGGGTTCCTGCTACTTAATGTGGGAAAACTGGATTGAGTGCTTAGCTCCCATTTGGGGAGTGAACCAAGTGGGTGAGAGCTTTCTCTCAGTCTCTCTCTCTCTCTTAAATAAATAAATGCAACTCTAAAAAAATCATCGTTATTATTATTCCCAATCTACTGAAGAGAAATTGAGTCACAGAGAGGCAAAGAGTAACTTTCCCAAAGCCATGCAACTAAATCACCAAGCCTGGGTTTTAGCACCAGTAGGCTGGTTCCTGAGTCTTTGCACTTAAACCTTTGCTGTATTTAAATGCTAGGACACGTGCAAAAGGCATGGAGCTGTGTCCTGTCCAGGGCTGTGCTTAATAAAAGTAATTGTTAGCTTTTATGATTGTGGGTGTTTAATAAGCACTTGAGGACTGCCTCAATACATTAATTCCAGTAGAGATCCTTGAGGTTCCAGAGGGCAAAGACTTCTGCTAATCAAGTACTGACCCCGAGAATCCCAGGGAATGCCTTTCCAGCCTCCGTTCACTTTTGTAGCCTGGGGATGCCTGTGTGCACATTATTACAGTGGCTATTTTTAGAAAAATTAGCACAAAAGCAAGGAGTAAATTGTCTTAGGATTCAGGCAAGGGGCTTAAATGCAAGCAATTGAAAGATGTTTATCTATTTGAAAGGCGAGAGAGAGAGAGAGAGAGAGAGATCTTCATCGACTGGTTAGGTGCAGCTTTTGTTCATTCCTTTTTGGTGCTGCATACTATTCTGCTATATGAATATATACCACGTTTTAGTCACTCATTCAGCTGCTGTTGGGCATTTGGGAGGTTTCTTAAAGGACTATTGTAAATAGTGATGCCATGAACTTCTTGTGTCTTTCGGTGGATCTTTACATTTTTGGGGTATTTACTTAAGAGTAGAGTTTAAACTGCACCAAAGTTTAGCGCTAGTAGATTGGGCGTGTGTGTGCTTTAAAAACCACATGTGGACTGGTGGTGTGGTGTGATGGGTTAAGCCACCGCTTGTAATGCCGACATCCCATAAAGGAGTGTTGGCTCAAGTCCTGGAAGACTACTGTGTCCAAAGCCAGCTTCCTGCTAATGTGCCTGGGGAGGCAGCAGATACTTCGGCCCTGCCACCTATGTGGATGACCAGGATGGAGTTCCTGGCTCCTGGCTTTGGCCTAGCTCAAACCTGGCAGTTGTGGCCATTTAGGGAGTGAGACAGCATGTGGAAGATCTCTCCCTCTTTCTCCATCTCTCTCTCTTTCTTTCTCTCCCACACACACACACACTCTTTCAAATAAATAAATGGTTACATCTTTAAAAAGATACATCACACATGACTGCAGGGAGCAGCTGAGTCCAGCCCCTTGATCTGAGCTGTGAGGCCTGACAGCCAGGCCAACTGCTGCTTGGTCAGCGTGTCAAAGACAGTTTTCAGACCTGATGGGAAAGGAATATTTGGCATGTCTTGAAAACCGGCCTCTGTGCTCTATCTTGCCAAGTGAGAGGTAACATTGGAGGTGGGTTAGGGTTAGAGGTAAGGGCGCCAGAACCCAAGCAATGGCAAGAGTAAGCTGGTTCGTATCTTGGGTAAAAATTCTCAATCCCGAGGATCTCCTGTCTCATAAAAATATTACACTACCGCTGATGCTTCTGCAAGCACCCACACAAAACAGAGCATGGTTTCTTTGCTAGCCTGGCTACTCCCTTACTCCGAGTCTGAAAGCACAGCGCCCATTTCCCACGGGCTCGAGCCTCTGCCCAGGGTCCTGTCCTGACCCCCACTCCTTGCCCTCTCTCCTTCCTTCCTTTTCCGAGAGCCTGCCTTGTCTCCCTCCCGCTTGACTGAGAGGTCCTCAAAGACACAGCCTTCCACCATCTTGGTAGAACCAGGCCCTGCTCTAGGCTTTCAAGCTGTGGCCCGGGAGTGCAGTGGAGGATGGCCCAAGTGCTTGGGCCCTGCACCCCATGGGAGACCAGGATAAGTACCTGGCTCCTGCCATCGGATCAGTGCGGTGCGCCGGCTGCAGCATGCTGGCCGCGGCGGCCATTGGAGGGTGAATCAGCGGCAAAGGAAGGTCTTTCTTTCTGTCTCTCTCTCTCTCTCTCTCACTGTCTACTCTGCCTGTCAAAAAAAAAAAAAAAAAAAAAAAAACTATTCTCAACAAGTACGAGGTGAGCAGCCTCATCATAAAACGTCAGGGCACTCAGAAGGCTTGAGCTTGCCTTGTTTCCAAACGGCCCTTCATTTAAAGAGTCAGGTTTGCATGATGTGTATGTGAGTACAGCCCACTGACCCTGCCCAGGACAACTCAGAGGGACACAGGAGGACATGACAACCTTATAGGACCTAGAGAATTGATTAACCAATCAATTAATTATTAACATGATATATAAACAGAATAATCCATTCTTGGGCTCATAAGGAACAAGAATTTAGCTCCAGGACTGATGTGATGGGTGAAGCTAATTAGACTTCCTGTTCATTATTAACCCCTCCAGCCATGGTTGTCACAAAAGTGGGCAGAGGATCAGAGAGATGCTCTTCCTTTGGAGACAGCACCCTTCCTAACTGGTTTAGAACAAAGAGCTTCTGGGTAGGGTTGACACACACAACTGTGCAGGGTAGGCACTGCACAATCCCAGGTTCTAACAGTGATCCCTCTGGAATTGTGAGCCCCCTTACTTTCTTTTTATTTTATTTCAGAAGATTTTTTTTTTTTTGACAGGCAGAGTGGACAGTGAGAGAGAGAGACAGAGAGAGAAAGGTCTTCCTTTGCCGTTGGTTCACCCTCCAATGGCCGCCGCTGCAGCCGGCGCACCGTGCTGATCCGATGGCAGGAGCCAGGATCCAGGTGCTTTTCCTGGTCTCCCATGGGGTGCAGGGCCCAAGCACCTGGGCCATCCTCCACTGCACTCCCTGGCCATAGCAGAGAGCTGGCCTGGAAGAGGGGCAACCGGGACAGAATCCGGCGCCCCAACCGGGACTAGAACCCGGTGTGCCGGCGCCGCAAGGTGGAGGATTAGCCTATTGAGCCACGGCGCCGGCTAGAAGATTTTATTTATTTATTTAAGAGGTAGAGTTACAGACAGTGAGAGGGAGAGACAGAAAGAAAGATCTTCCATGTGCTGTTCACTCCCCAAATGGCCTCAACGGCCAGAACTGAGTGGATCCAAAGCCAGGAGCCAGGAGCTTCATCCAAAGTCTCATGGGTGCAGGGGCCCAAGCTCTTGGGCCATCTTCTACTGCTTTTCCAGGCCATAGCAGAGAGCTGGATTGGAAGTGGAGCAGCAGGGATTCGAGGAAGATCCAAGTGCTTGGGCCCCAGCACTCACATGGGAGACCCAGAGGAAGCTTCTTGGCTCCTGGCTTCGGATTGGCCCAGCTCCAGCCATATGGCCATTTGGGGAGTGAACCAGAGGATGGATGACCTCTCTGTCTCTCTGTGTCTCCCTCTCTCTATCTCTAACTCTGCTTTTCAAAAAAATAAATCTTTTAAAAAAAACAATGGTTATTGCCTGCTCTCTTGCCTGTTGTTCTGGGTCAGTAACCCCTAGACTCCAGTTAGCAGTGGCGCTGTCTGTTGGGTGACCTCACGTGAGGATTCAGCAGTCTTAGGAAGGCTGTGGGAATAGCTCTTCCAGGCCGTGCTGAACCTTGGAGATGGCGTGCACCTCTTCTCCTGCCTCTTCTTCCTCTTTAATTCCTTTTATAGCCAATATTCAAGGTCATTGATCTGGCCCCAAGCATTCTCACGATAACACTCGGAAGAGTCTTCCCTGGGAGGGTCCACACTTCAGCATTTCCCAAACATGCTTCCCTTTGTTCCCCATCAATGCTGGTCTGTTCAATGGCCAGATCCCTCTGGACCTGGCTAAATGACTAACAAGCTCATTTGATTATTTAAATTAAGTTTGTAGTGGCTCAATAGGTTGGGCCTTACAAAGACAATACTCACATAAAATTTTAACGGGCTGGCACTGTGATGTAGTGGGGTAAAGGCACTGCCTGCAGTGCCGGCAACCCATATGTGTGCCGGTTCAAGACCTGGCTGCTCCACTTCCAATCTGGCTCTCTGCTATGGCCTGGGAAAGCAGTAGAAGATGGCCCAAGTCCTTGGGCCCCTGCACCTGAAAGGGAGACCCAGAGGAAGCTCCTGGCTTCTGGCTTCAAAATGACGCAGTGAACCAGCAGATAGAGGACCCCTCTCTCTCTCTGCCTCTCTTTCTCTGTGTAACTCTGACTTTCAAATAAATAAATAAATCTTTATTTCTTTATTTTTTGACAGGCCGAGTGGACAGTGAGATAGAGAGACAGAGAGAAAGGTCTTCCTTTGCCATTGGTTCACCCTCCAATGGCCGCCACGGCTGGTGCGCTGCGGCTGGCGCACCGCGCCGATCCGAAGCCAGGAGCCAGGTGCTTCTCCTGGTCTCCCATGGGGTGCAGGGCCCAAGCATGTGGGCCATCCTCCACTGCACTCCCTGGCCACAGCAGAGAGCTGGCCTGGAAGAGGGGCAACCGGGACAGAATCCGGCGCCCCGACTGGGACTAGAACCCGGTGTGCTGGCGCCGCAAGGCAGAGGATTAGCCTAGTGAGCCGCAGTGCCGGCCTAATAAATAAATCTTAAAAACCAAAAAAAAAAAAAAAAAAAAAAGACATCGCTAGGGATGCCCACATCCCACCTTGGAGTAGCTGGGCTCAAGTCCTGGCTCTGCTTCGGACCCCAGCTGCCTGCTAATTAGTGTGCCCCAGGAGGTGGTGGCTCTTGTACTGTGACCCTGCCACCATGTGGGAGACCCGAATGGAGTTCCAGGCTCCTGACTTTAGCCCTGGATGTTGTGGGCATTTAGGGGAGTGAACCAGTAGATGGAAGGTTTCTCCCTCTTTCCCTTTCAAATCAATAAAAAGTCAAAGAAAGAAGAGAGCTCATTTACTAAAAAGGAGGCCAAGAGCAGAAGGTGAGGCCGCTGGAGCAGCCTTTGCCTGTGGAGCCCTTGCTGGGCCCGGGACCCACCCTGTCACTGTCCCAGCCCGGCTCTCGCTGACAGCTTCATTGCGTGTTGTCTCTGGGCTCTGACCACCCGTGTGGAGATGTCCCTTAGTCCATGACTGGTGGATGGGAGAGTTCAAGGCTCTGGCAAAGGCCAAGGGGCTGAGTGCTCCAGCTGTTCATTTTCCACCTGACGAATGCCGATGTGGGCTTGGACGGTCGGCTTGTACACTTAATTCAATTAATAAAGAAATTAAGATCGCCACCATTAACCTGCATTTGCTCCGAATGCCACAGGGTGATTAGTTAGAATGGCACTGAAGGTTTTATAGTCTGCTCTCGTAAGAATTACTTTGGTATCAATTAGGATTCTCCATAATCTCATCTGGTGTAATATCCCTATTTCGTTCCACATTTTCTACAAGTGATGGAGTTCAGTACAGTGCAGACGCGATGTCACAGGACCCTCCCTGAGAGCGTGCATGGGAGCCCCAGGCGTGTCCACGCAGTCATGGAATGGAGAGGAGACCCTGGTTTCTTGTGCTACCCACACCTGTCGCCAGGGTAACGATCCCGCCACAGTCTCTCGGGGCACTGGGAAGTCACACTCACCCTGGAGATGGATATTTAAGATCAAGTCTCTCCCTCCACATCTCAGGTCTAAAATGCTCCCTACTCTGTATGGAGATTTTTTTTCAAGCCTATTTGACTTTGAGTAGTTTTTGTTTATGTAGAGTATTCAAATAATTTTCTTATGGCTTAAAGCAATAATTGCATGAGTAACTCATTTTTGTCGAAAAAATCAAGTAGGAAAACACAGATGGGGTTGCGCTGTGGTGTAACAGGTGAAATCTCCTCTTGCGATGCTGGCACCTCATATGGGCTCTGGTTCTAGTCCTGGCTGCTCCACTTCTGATTTAGCTCCCTGCCAATGTGCCTTGGAAAGCAATGGGAGATGGCCCAAGTGCTTGGGCTCCTCCACCTATGGGGGAGACCTGAATGAAGGTCCTGGCTCTTGGCTTCAGCCTGGCCCAGCCCTGGCTGTTGCGACCATTTGGGGAGTGAACCAGAGGATGGAAGACCTCTCTATTTGTCCCTCTCTCTCTCTGTAACTCTACCTTTCAAATGAATAATATCTCTTAAAAAATACAAATAAAAAGAGTAAAAAAATCAGATATGTTCTCATCACCCTGAGAAACCCACTTTTACTTGGTTATATGAAGACTTTCAAAAAGTTCATGGGCAATGCATATTATGAAAAACAAATTCTTTGCACCAGCATAAACTTTTTAATTTCACTTTCCATGAACTTTTTGAAGTTCTCTCTATACCTTTCCAGATTTTTTTCTATGCAAATAATGTTTTAGATTTTTAAATTCATTTTATATTTGAAAGGCAGAGAGACAAAGAGAGACAGGCCGACAGATAGACAGAGAGATCTGCCATCTGCTGGTTCACTCCCCAGATGCCCACAACAGCTGGGCCTGGGCCAGGCTGAAGCTGGGAGCCAGGAGCTCTACCTGGGTCTCCCACATGGGTGGCAGGAATCCAAGTACCTGAGCTGTCAGCTGCTGGGTACACACTAGCAGGAAGCCAGCATTGAGAGGTACTTTGATATGGGATGCAGGGATCCTTAGTAGTATCTTAAAATCTTCATCATCTTGGGTCAGAAAGGCAGCTGTGAGGAGGGCCAAGGAAGTGGCAAAAACATTAAGTATCAGCCAGACATGAGCAGGCTGCAATCGTTCAATAACCGTTTACTGAGCTCTTATTGCAACCTCAAAACCAACCTCGAAAGCTCTTTGCCCAAGGGATTTTCAGCGTGCGCCAGGACGTGGGATTGGGGAGAGCGTGTCCCAAGACACACCGCAGCCTGGTAAGTGTGGAAGCCCGTGCTGGAGAGGTGTGCGGGGTGTTATAGGAGTGTCTGCAGTCGGGGAAAGCTTCCTAGAAGAGGCAGCCCTGAAGTCAGGAGGAGGAGGAAGCGTTGGCTGAGAGGAGATAGGAAAGGCTCAAGACAAGTCCAGGATGGCTTGGGAAAGGATCCGGTGGTTTCCTTCTTTCTTCCTCCTTCTACAAACTGGCACTTACGGCCTGCGTCAGGCACTGCTTCAGGAGGCGGGGACGTGGAGAAGAACACGCAGACCAGCTCCCTTCCTTCTCGGGTCATCAGTTCCAGTGTGGAGGCTGGGGCAGCCACCGCCTACAGAGCCTGTGGGTATAGCATCCCCAGCACTCAGAGCCCAGGAGCCTCCACAAACACCTGTGCAGTTGTCAGGGATAAGGAAAACCCAGAATTAGCTCAGATAAACAGAAGGAAAAAAGTGGATGAGGGTGAGTCACCTGGGAAAGATGGAGCAGGCAGAGAAAATCAGAGCAGGGGGCAGATGCAGAGGGGTTAGGAGAGAGGAGAAAAGGAGAGGGCGGCAGCTGTGGGAGAAGCCCGGGGGGCACCTGCCGTTCACAGCGCTGCTTCCCCCAGTGAGGTCAGAGTGCACCTGCTGACAGAGGCCTGAAAGCGCTACCCCCAGAGGCGGCCAGACCGTCTCCCTCACTCAGATGTTCACGTGCCCAGCAGGCAGCTGCAGCCCAGGGGCGGGGTGGGGTGGGGCCCTGGGCTGACGTCAAAGCCCTTCCATGTCTGAGAACCCCCTGGTCAGCTTCACATCAGCCTTGCAGCCTGACCGAACTGGGGCTCGTCATTTCTCACAAGGACGCCTCAGCCTGTCCCAAGGCTTTTATAATAATAACAAGGGTAATGCTAATAATAACAACCTGCATCTTTCCTCTTGGCACATCAGCTGTGAGGGTCCCATCTACTACGTGTCTTCTGTAGCCTCAGATTAGACAACTTGTGCCCGACTCCACCTGGTGTGATAAGGCATGGAGGAGCAGATGGGATGGAGGAGTTGAGCAGGAGTGGAGACAAAGGAAAAGCCACGGGGCTTCTCTCTCCCCCTTCCTCCCTCTCTCCATGGTCCGCACACCTTGACAAACACGTTCACATTTTGTTTCATTTTTTCCCTTCCCTCCTAAAGCTGGCTGTCTATAAAAAATTCAGGATGGCTGTTCCTCCCCTAAACGTCCTGGGTAATTGGATGGAATTTCTAGCAAGTGTCAAGTATTTAGGATAAAAAAAATATATCCTGACTTCAGCAGTATAATCCAAAAACTCTCATTAGTTACTCCACTTTATTTCAATATATATTTTTCTTCAATGTTTGAGGTGATGAAGAAGATTAACAGTGATCCCATAACAGTCAGTCTAGTATTTTACATTCAGTGACCTTTTGTATAATTTGATGTGTTCCTCTAGGAAGCCAGCGATGGCTATGTTAGGTGAGAGCCTAATTTATAAACATTGTGCATGGGTATGCGAGAAGGGCGGGGGAGCTGTAGATTTTGTCCCCATTCCTGGTTTTTATCTTTTCAATCAGCTTATACCTTTCAGGAGTTCATTAATGCATTGTTATCCTTCCCCCTTAAATTACTGCCGTGTTTTCCCATTCATGCCCAGTTCCCCAGGAGAGCGGGGCAGGGCTGACAGAAGGCCTTAGCACTGGGGTGAATGGAGAGATCCCAGATCCTGATTGAGGGAGAGTAAGGATTGGCTGGGAAGACAGCATCAGAGTGGAAGCGGAGTCCCCCACAAGCACAGAATCCACTCCTGGGGTACCTAGAACGCATTGTGGGGGTTGGTCAATGGCTGAGACCCCAACATTGCCATATTAGATCAGACTTACAGTGGTTGGTACATATTATATGACCTATATATAGGTCTCATTAATCAATATCTCATTAATTGTTCACTTAATCAATAAATTGTGGCTTGGAGAGAAATAGCTGGTTGTGCTCTATGAAGCACTTCTCTCAAAGATCAATAATGTTTCTTTCAAGTCTCCCTAAATTTCACATTATCTGCCATTTCTGTTGTCACAAAGTTCAGAGCCATTATTTTGCTTAATTCTCACGGCCACTCTGTGAGGTGCGTGCTATATATGCAAATCATGAATTGGAACTTGGTGAGTTGTGACATGCCCACTGTGGTAATACCACATCTAGATGCATCCTAGAGAAACTTCAGAACAAAAAGAAGGAAAAGGGTTAAAATCCCCCGGAGAGAAGGAATTGATTACCTTCCATACCATGGCAGCTAGCCTGACAGCAGATTCTTCTTGAAATAATTCAAAAATGCTGAGGGGAGAAAAAAAAAAAGTGTCTTATACCCAGCTAAATCATCATTCAAGAATGAATATAAGATAAAGACTCTTAGTCATAAAATTCTAAGAAAGTTTACTATTTAAAAAAATGTTTATTTTCATCTGGTCTCTGACAGAGACATAGAGACAGAGATCTTCTACTGCTGGCACCCCCAAATGCTCACACGGACCACAGCCAGGAGCCTGGAACTCCAGCCAGGTCTCCCTTGAGGGTGGCAGGGACCCATGCACTTGACCCATCATCTCCTGTCTCCCAGGATGCATTAGCGGGAAGCTGGATAGGAATTGGAGCAGCCAGGACTCCACCAGCTCTCTGATCTGGGATGCAGGTATCCCAGGCAACAACTTACCCTGCTGCACCACAAAGCCTGCCCCTGAGAGTTCAGTTTATGAACCCTTTGAAAAGTGGATCCAGACAAAAGTGGCAAGAAATAATGGTGAGCAGGCAAATTGGAAATTTAATTAATTTACTTTCCACAAGTCTCAAATATAAAAAATGAAATAAAATTGCCACCAAATAAAAAAACCATACAGAAGACGGGGAGAAGCTGAATGAGTTGGTACAGTATGCAAACCCTTGTTTTACTCAGGGGTGAGAAAATGACACTGATTGACTTTCAAGTGGGGCTAACAGGACCCATTTGTTCCCCAGCATGGCTGTCACGAAGTACCACAGCCAGTGTCCTCAAAGCAGAAAGGGGTTCTCTCCCAGCTCTGGAGTCTGCAGTCTGAAACCCAGGTGATGGCAGGGTTGGGCCCTTGTGCAGGTGGTGGGGGAGAGTCTGCCCCATGTCTCCCTCCTTGGTGTCCCTTGGTTCCTGCTGCGTCACCCACGTCTCTGCCTTCATCCTCACATGCTGCTCTCCCGTGTGACTGTAGCCCAACTTCTGCTGCTTATAGGGACAGCAGTTCCCGCTGGAAGAAGGGCCCACCGTGCTCCGGTGTGATCCTGCCCTCACCAGTTCCATCTGCAGGGACCCTATTGCCGAATCAGTCACATTCTGAGACACCGGGGGTTAGACCACAATTCATGAATTTTGAGGGAAACCAGGATCAACCTGTAACAGCACCATAGGGTGCCACAGAATAGTAAATGTCACAGGCTGTGCACACAGGACACTCAGATGGCATCTGGCCCACTGGATACACTCAACATGTGTTCACTGTTGTCCTTACTCATCCAGCCTCTCAGCTCCCTCTGTGTCAGGCAGTGTGCGGGGTGACAGAGACACCAAGATGAATCAGGTATGGCCCCTGGGTGCCAGATGGAATGGAAGCGCAGGTGCAGATAAATAACTTTGTTCTTTATTTTATTTAAGGTATACAAAGTTCATATATACAGACTTAGGAATATAGTGATCCTACCCTTCCCAAACTCCCTCCCTTCTTCCTCTGCCCTCTCCTAGTCCCACTCTCAATTTTTACAAAGATCTATTTTCAGTTACTTTATACTCCTAACATTAACCCTACACTAAGAAAAGAGTTCAATAAATAGTATGAAAAACAATAAAAACATTATTCCTCAACAGTTGAAACAAAGTAAACAATCATCGAATCTCCTACCTTTTAGCTTCTCTATTAGTTACCCCAGATCAGAGAAAACATATATTTGTCTTTTTTGGGACTGCCTGATTTCACTAAGTATAATGGTTTGCAATCTTCTGGGGTTGAATTTGGTATCTTGGGTGCCACCACAGAAAGACCAAAGTTCATTGTCAGAAGAAAGAAGTTTTCATTCTTTTCTGGCTTCCTTGTATCTTTGGGGAGAACACTTCCCAGTGTCATGGTCAAACACTTCTTTGATTTCTTGTGCAAAGTTTAAGGTGACCTTTAGCCTCCCTAATATATCATTTGGATGAAGCCAAAATTTTCTGAGATTTTCAAGACTGGCAGAAAAATAACTGCAAAAATGGGTCCCAAATTGGTAACTGGAGCTAAGTTGGAGGGCAGCTCCTCCCTCAAGTGATGCCGTATATCTTACTTCATTGCATGTTGATAGTGTATTAAAATCGAAATAAAAATAAAATATTATCTGTGCCATTAAACCTGACCAATTCTCACTTCACTAATCTCCAAGCCTGGATCCGTGCTGCAAGATGGACAGTCTTAACCTGCTCTTGGCAAAGACGTGCAGCAGGGAGGTTCTGATGAGGTGACCCGGGTGACTGCTGTGGGGAGGAGGAAGAGGCACAGAAGGGGACTGGGGGTAGGACAGTGGGGGAAGAACAGGGAAGTTCGCTCCCGCAGCAGCCACAGGTATAAAGACACAGAGAATGGGACAGGATGAGGCATGGGCCAGGAATGCTGTGGGGGGCCTGTGACAGGGGGCTGGTATGGCAGAGCACCAGGGACCAGACCAGGCCAAGGAGGCAGGAGCCAACCCAGGGAAAACTGCAATGCCTGCATGGGAGCCCGGGCTGATGTGCAGGTGCCTAGGGACCGTCCCAGGTCTCTTCTCTCCCCACTCCGCACCATGAAAGGAACATGATCCGAGTTTTGTTGCTCCTACACCATTTTGGTGGCAGGACGGAGGGAGAAATTAGGGTGAGAGGGGTGGCGAGTACTGGAAATAGAGACAGGAAGCAGTTGTCAGATGCTATGAGCTACAGTAAGCCAGAGCAGGGGTCAGTGAAGAGGGCGCTGCAGGAGGGTCTACCCAGGACAGGTGCAGGTGGTGACAAGGTGCATGGGCTCCCTAGCCAGGCTGCCTGCGGTTGGATCCTGGAGTTAGTGCTCTCCAGTCCCGGGCTTTGGGCTAATGCCTTACCTTCTCTCTTTCTCCACCCCATGGGGAGGTTACTGATCCTCTACCTCCATACTTGTCCTCAGCCTTCAGAATGGTTCATGGCACAGACTCAAGCACTTTTATTTATTATTATCATTTTTGCATATTTTCTTTGTATTTCAATAGATTGTAACTTTTTTTTTTTTTTGACAGGCAGAGTGGACAGTGAGAAAGAGAGAGACAGAGAGAAAGGTCTTCCTTTGCCATTGGTTCACCCTCCAATGGCTGCTCGCTGATCTGATGGCAGGAGCCAGGTACTTATCCTGGTCTCCCATGGGGTGCAGGGCCCAAGGACTTGGGCCATCCTCCACTGCACTCCCTGGCCACAGCAGAGAGCTGGCCTGGAAGAGGGGCAACCGGGACAGAATCCGGTACCCCGACCAGGACTAGAACCCGGTGTGCCGGCACCGCAAGGCGGAGGATTAGCCTAGTGAGCCGCTGCGCTGGCCATCGATAGATTGTGACTTTTAAAAAATGTTATTTTTTTAATGAATTGTAAAGGTGCAGAGACAGAGACAGAGGCGGGTCGCCCTTTCCTGGGTTTAATTCCTAAATGCCAACAATGGTGAGGGCTGGCTGGGCAAGGCTGAATCCAGGAGCCAGGAACTCAATCCAAGTCTTCCATGAGGGCTGCAGGGGCTCAAGTACTTGAGCCACCATCTGTTGCCTGTGCATCAGCAGGAAGCTAGAATGGGGAGCAGAGCCAGGACCCAGACCAAGCACTCTGATATGAGATGTGGGCACCCCATGTGGGACCCTAATCACTACACCAAATGCCTGCCCCTCAACTACTTTTAAAATGCCAGCTGTTACCAGGAGGCAGAATTACTAGGGCTCGGTGGCCGTTCGAAGTGGGGGAGGGGGGGCTCCTCGGTGCTTCCAGTGCTACTGTTACCGCCCATCATCTCCCTCTAGTGACTGGCGCACGGTGAGTGTTCACTAGGGCTATTAAATCTTATTCGTATTATTACTCGATTAAAGTTGCAACTACACGGGGAGAAGCAATATTAGATGATAATGGAGGGAAATACAGTTTGGTCCAGGATACGCAGGAGGCAGGTGGATGGAGGGCGGAGACCTCAGCAGAGGCAGAGGGGGAGCCCCTGTAGGAGGAGGCCCCAGTGAAGGTCTGATCAACCTCTCGTTAAAGTTTCACTGAAGCCCACTTAGGAGAAAGGAAACGAACAAGGAAGGGAAGTTCCTGAAAGCGCTTTGTCCTGGATGAATATAAATTACAATATTGATATCTGAAAATGTAAATCCCAGCTGGGTCAAGCGTAAGTGTCAAACATTTCTGGCGGAAATGGTTCTAAGACGTGTGGCACACGTGCCTGCTGTTTGACAGTTGGTGCATGGATTGGCTTATTCTTCCGCCGTGTGCTGAGGCTGGGTTCCATCCCAGGCTCTGGGCTAGCCCTGCGGGGATGCAGGTGGGCTCCTGCCTTCAGGGGCTCACTTCTCACTCTTCAGTCTCCTCAGTGCTGGACTAGAAACTCGCTTGTGTTTAGCCTTTGGGTTACTTACTGCACCATCTTCTTCCATCCACCTTCTAAAAAGGGATTCCTCCCTGAAAGAGGATGTACTTTACAAGTTTCTGTTGCATGTTACCAAGTAGAAAGGGGGAGAATTCAATTTTTTAACTGTGTAAAACACACAGCAAATGACCAAGAATTCCCACGGGTCTGCCACCCAAGTTTGAACAAATCTGAATGTTTAGCTATGTTTTCTTGAGATTTTCTTTTAAGTAAAAAAAGTTGATACAATTGGAACTTCTTTTGCTAGCCTATATATTAAACTATACGAGAGTACCTCAAAAACTTCATGGACAATGACATTTCACGATGAGTTCATTTTTCCATGAACTTTTAAAAATGCGGTTGTATTTTTTTAATAGAATCTATAACTGAGGACAGCACAGTCGCTGAGGACTTCAGTGGCTTTCCCAGTATCGGGTAGATCCTAGGTGTTGGGATCAGGATGGAGCCAAGGCTGTCTGATCACACAGCCTCCTTCCACGGAAGAAGTGAATCTCTGGCCTGCAGCGAGACCCAAGTGAGTTCTCAACCTCCTGCCTCAGTTTCCTCTTGACTGAGCCAAACATATTTACCTCCCATTCTGAGCACCGGGATGTTTGCACAAGGTGGGAAATACGAGTGTACTTCAAAAGGTCTGTGAAAAATGGAGTTAACAGATACATTTATTTTTGGTGGGAAAAAATGGAAATCTATGCATATGCAGGTCCAAAAGTTCATGGAAAATATGTATTATAAGAAAAACTGCACAGATTTCAAAAATTTTCTGCACCAAAATAAACTTATCCTTTAATTCCAATTTCCACAAACTTTTTGAAGTCCCCTCCTATGCCCTCCTCCCTCCGTGTACAGTATAATTGGGAAATTGAGGACGGCAAGCACCAGCTATACACCAGGGGCTCCCACGGGGCGCACAAAAGGAGTCTTGCACATTGTGGGAATGTTGATGGGCCACACTCACATGGCTGTGGAATGAAAGTCCTGAGAAGCCCCTGAGATTTGCTGCCTTCCAGACTCACGAGAGCTCTATGTCCCCACCACCAGGGAACTACCACAGAGCAGTCCAAGGGCAAAACACCAGCTGGTGAACAGTAAGAGCCAGCAGGTAGCTGAAGAGGCTCCACCTGCCCTGATTCTGGAACAGTGACAGAGACAAGGGATGGGATTGGAGAGATGCATGGGTGTGAGTACAGAATGGTTTGGGATTTGAATAGTCACACGATCCAGATCCATCCTATTGTGGAACCCTCCCAGTAACTCCATTAGAAAGACAATACTTAGATGCTACAACTGTGGCTCACAGCTGGGAGTGTTTTGCTTCTCAGGAGACATTTTAGATTGTCCCAAATGGGGGCGAGGGCATAAGGAGGGCTCCTGCCATCCAGGGGTTATGAGCCAGGAAGTCTACAAAGCAGCCTGCATGCTCAGTGTAGTGTGGTCTCTCAACAAAGAATTATCCTGCCCAAAATGCCAATGGTCCAAGGTTGAGAAATCTGCTTCTACAATATGAAAACTAGGTTTCGAGACATTAAGGAATTTGTTCAAGGTCACACATCGCTAGTAAACTAAGGGGCAAGAACCTGAACTTCTGTCTCTATGCTCAGTGCGTTTTCTCCTTACTTCCAAACAACTCTTTTTGGAATGAAATAGGAAGTCTAAGTTCTGGGGAAGAGGAAATGTTTGAAATGGGGATTGAACAAATTATTTCCTATTTATTTTAGAAAGGCAGAGCGACAGAGAGGAAGAGAGATAAATTAGATAGATAGATAGACACCTTCCATCTACTGATTCACTCCCTACATGAGCCAGGCCAAAGCCAGGAGCCAGGAACTCCTTCCAGGTCTCCTACATAGGTAGAAGGGGCCCAAACACTTGGGCCATCTTCTGCTGCCTTCCTGGGCTCATTAGCAAGAAGTCAGGACTCAATATGACATTCTGATATAGGATGCAGGCATTGCAAGTGGTGGCTTAACCCAATGCACACAAAGGTTGCCCTGTGGTGGTAGTGGGGGTGAGATAAATATGTCTAGCCATTGTATAGAAGCCAATGAGTGAAAAGACATAGGAGAATGTAAATGAATATTCTCCTCTCTCCAAAATGCCTGGCTGTAGTGGGTGCTGGAGTGCCCTGTCCAGGTTCCCCTTTCCACAGGGAGGCAAACATTCCACCCATGAGTTGCCCTTAGTTAGAGGCACCCTGCCTAATGCCATGGCCCCTGTTGGATGCTGGGGTCAAAAGCCTCAGGGTGAGACGAGGCTAAAAGACCACCCCAGCTGAGAGCACCTGTGGCATTAGCTGAGACCTCTGTTGCTCTTTTTGTTGTTGTTTATTTTTGAGAGGCAGAGAAGGAGAGAGACAGACAGAATTCCCATCTACTGGTTCACTCCACAAATGCCTGTGATGGCCAAGACTGGGCCAGGCCGGAGTCAGGAGCCCAGACCTTAATACAGGACTCTCATGTAGGGGACAGGGACCCAAGTACTTAAGCCATCACCTGTTGCCTCCCAGGGTGTACCTTAGCAGGAAGCTGGATTCGGGAGAGGAATTGGACGCGAACTCAGGTGTTCCAATATGGGATGTGGGCATTGCAAGCAGCATTTTAACTGCTGAGCCAGATGCCTGCCCTCGTCACGGTTTTTAAACTTCTGCTTCCATTACCCACTCAAAAGTGTTGCTCCCCCAACAAACTTCCTGCATGCAAATATCCATCTCCAGTCCTCCATCCCAGAAAGCCAGATCCCAGGCACTGAATGAGCACTCAAGGACCAAAACAGCTCCCGGTGCAACATAAGTGGGAGAAGGCATCACACAATGCCAAATACATGCTGGAACAGCCATTCTATGTAAAGGAGGACAGTACAGTGATTAAGAGCTTGAGTTCAATAGATAAATCTGAGTTCAAACACATTCGTCAACAATTACTGGCTGTCTAACCTTGAACAAATAATGTAACTCCTTGGAGCCTCAGATCTTGCACCTGTAAAATGAACTCATGACTTTCTGTGCAAAGTACTTGAGGCCGAAAATGTTGCTGTCTTCAAAATATTTAAAGAACATTTCAAAGGCCTGCATTGTGGTGCAGCTGGTTAAGTTGCTGCTTGCAATCTGGCATCCACGTATCAGAGGGCTGCTCCTCTTCTGATCGAGCTCCCAGCTAATGCGCCTGGGAAGGCAGTGGATGGTGGCTCAATTCCCTGGGCCTGTGCCACTCATGTGGGAGACTGGGATGGAATTCCTGGCTCCTGGCTTCAGCCTCACCAGACTTGGCTGTTTGTGAACATTTGGGAGGTAACCCAGTGGTTGGAAGATTCTCTCTCTCTGTCTCTGTCACTAAAAGGATGGCATGAAGAACCCTTGTGATGTAACTATTCACTATTTTGACTGTGTTGGAAATGACCCCGTGATATCACTTTGTAGAACGGAATATGCACACACACACACACAGTTGACAACAAGGAAAACGGGGATCAGAATGAGATGGTGGATGGTATACTGAGTATGAGATTTGTCTACAGTTTTGAAAAATTTGGGAACTTCTTGAGTTGCTGTGTTAAGAGTAAATGACACAGTTTATGTAACGCATTTAACTTAGCGTTAACTCAGAAAATACTGGAAGGAAATCTGCTTAAGTGTTAATCTCTTCATACTGGGGCTATAGGAGATTTCTAATTTTTTTTCCACTCTCTGGGTGTCCTCATTTTCTCTCATTACCATGTCACAGAGGACGCTTTTGATGGCCATTGCAGCAAGCTCTGCCTCCATCCTAGCTGTGCTTAATTTCCGTGTGGGGACGCATGTGCTCCCATGTTCCCTCCCACTATTGCCACTACTAAGGCACAGTTTGTAGTGGGACTGATCTCCTTAGCTTTTTTTTAAATAAATAAATACTTATTTATTTATTTATTTGAAAGTCAGAATTACACACAGAGAAGGAGAGGCAGAGAGAGAAAAAGAGAGAGAGTGAGTGAGAGAGAGGTCTTCCATCCACTGGTTCACTCCCCAGATGGCGACAATGGCCAGAGCTGTGCCAATCTGGAGCCAGGAGCCAGGAGCTTCCTCCAGTTCTTCCTAGCAGGTACAGGGGCCCAAGGATGTGGGCTATCTTCTGCTGCTTTCCCAGGCCAGAGCAGAGAGCTGGATTGGAAGTGGAGCAGCCGGTACTTGAACTGGCGCCCATATGGGATGCCAGGACTTCAGGCGGCAGTTTTTACCTGCTACGCCACAGTGCTGGCTCCTCATTAGCTTATTTCCTGGCGACCACATAGACTACAGCAGAGTTGGGCCCGTGACCTAAGCCTTTCCAATCAGAGCAAGTCTCTGGACTAGTGCTCGCATGCTGGGACTAAAGGAAGCAGGAAACACTTCTCTTAGCAGCTGTTGACAGCTGTTGACCCGTGACCATGAGGTGGGCTTGCCTCAGGATGAAGCAGATTCCTTGGAAAGCAAAGAAAACAAGAAATCCTGTCCCTGCTGATGTCATTATGACTCTCTGGACCCAATGTGTCCTATCTCTGAGCGTTCCACAAGAGGAAATAAAATCTCTGTATTGTTTAAGCAAATTTAACTTGGGTTTGTCATTACCGCAACATAAAGACTTTAGAGGCCCTTGGGTTATTTTTATAACCAGAAATTGAGATGAAAAAATATGCTAAAAATCCCGCTCCTGCCATGCGACTCTGGTCAAGCCCTGCCTTGTGCAACAGTAGTGCCATACTCCACTGGTCCAGATCAATCTCCACTTCAGCAAAAGAGAAAGCTATCTGAGAGTAGGGAAGGGCTCATGTCTTCTCAGTCTCAGAACCCCACAGCACTATTTCATAAATCCCACTGGGCTATTTTTCACATTTATGAAAGGCTTCAACTTAGACTTTAGCATTATCTTCCAAAGAGGTTAAGCAAATAATTATGCCTTATGTATTAGACTTCTTAAGTTGCCAATAAGCATGTTAGAAAACTGATTGAAATATATGATTTATTTAAAATACCCAGAAACCTCCAGAGATTGAAGATGTCCTCTGAGCAGTGCTTGATGCGACACATACACAAGCAGGGGACAGCAGGTGCAAAGTCATTGCTTCCTCAGAGCTTGAAGGACCCTTGGCGCTCTCTAGTGCAATCCCTTCACTTTCTACTTGAGGAAACTGGGGCTCACACAGGCAGCGGGACATGCCTAGGGGGCCCTGGCCATTGGTGGCAGAGCCAGGCCTTGAACCCAGGTCTTCCAGTTAACCAACAGACACTCATTAAGCCAAATAAAACCAGACCAGAGGAATTACCTACAAAGTGCTGTGCAAATTCACCTTGCAAGGTGCTCTGTAGACGCTTGGGTAAGAGTTTTACAGCAGGTTCAAAGTTGCTCACTCATTTTTCAACTTGTCTGTAGCCCCATATGATATAGAGCACTAGGCTGATGTAGGAAGGGATTTTTCGCCACCAGTCCGTCAGGTGGCTTGTTTCAGCCCCCAGAGTAGCTGTTAATCAGGTTTCAATAGACTTCAGCGTTTCACTCAGAACCTGTTGGCAATCCTAAAACTCTACCAGTGCTGTCAGCTCTGTGAAATGAGCTCCGGCTATGGCCCCATCCGTTTTCAGTTTTATTGAGGGATCCCTTCAGTGCAGTTCCTGCCGCAGCATTAATACAGGCCTCAGCAGGGACCCCCGTCCTCACCCCCAGCCGCGCTCTCAGGGTACAAAGTGATGTGCTCCAGCTCCGGGAGATTTAATAGCATCCAGGCGAGATTTTAATGTGCTCTTTGTCCCGGCGCCAGTCTAGCTGTTCCCTGCACAGAGTGGTGGCTATTTGAAGCTAGCAAGACTTCTCCGGGGCTGACGGATCCTGTCCATTTTTCCCCCTGTACAATTTTCAAGAGGATTCTCTTGCCCCGCTTCCTGACTTTCTTCAGAACTAACTGTTCAATCCCTCTTGTAACTCTTCTTACATCCTTCTGTCCCAACCTCTTTCCCCAAGCAGATCTAACACAAATATTATCCAACAACTACCAAGTGCTGAATTCTGATTGAAGCAGATTATCTCATTCAAACTCCCGATCATCTTATGAGAGGTAGTATTACTGGTCTCACTCAGTTAAGGAAACCACAATTTCAAGGAGCTTAGTAACAGGAACAAAGTCACACTATTAAGCAATACCAGTGTTGGGATAGATAGAGAGAGATCTTCTGTCCTCTGGGTCACACCCCAAATGCCTGCCACAGCCAGGGCTGGGCCACGAGGAAGATAGGAGCCCAAAAACCGGGAGCCTGGAGCCTGTGTCTCCCATGTGGGCGACAGGAACCCAAGTACTTAAGCCATCACCTGCTGCCTCCCAGAACATGCATTTGAAGGATATGGAGTTGGAAGTAGAGGAGCTGTGACTCAGACCAGGGGCTGTGATACTAGGTACAAGTATGCAAGAGCAGTGCTGACCACTGCACCAAATGCACGTCCCTGGGGGGTGGGATTTTTTAACCCCAGCAGTTCAGTTCCAGTCTTAGAACCATTTATGACTGCTCTTACATCTCTAACTTTAAGAAATGGATTCTCTTGGAACCTGCTCACTTCAGTTCCATCCATATGCAAATGACCCCAACCCTACCTTGACAGCAGAGTGGTTTTATTTATTAGGCACTGGAGTCACAGTGCTGGTCTTTCTGTGGAAAGTATTAGAGATCTAAAAAAAAAAAAATACTCTCCTTAAAATATTATGTAAGCATTACAAAAGACAACATGAAAAATCATTTTTTTTAAAAAAAGGATTTAATTCTTTGAAAGAATTACAGAGAGATACAGAGGGAGAGAGAGAGAGAGAGAGAGAGAGAGATCTTCTATCCACTGGTTTATTCCCCACATGGCCACAATGACCAGTGCTGGGCTAGGCTAAAACCAGGAGTTTGGAGCTTCATTTGGTCTTCCATGTGGGTGGCAGGGCCCAAGTACCTGAGCTGCTGCTTTTCTCGGGCCATTAATAGGGAGTTGGATGGAGCAGCTGAGACTCAAACCAGCACCCAAATGTGATGTTGGCTTTGTAGGCAGCAGTTTTAGCCGCTATGCCACAATGCCATCCCAAGAATTCTTGTGACATTATAACTGCTCAGAATCTTGATTGTGTTTGAATCTACATAGGTGATAAAATTGTACAGCTCTTACACACAACACACACCCATGCAGAATGAGAACAAATAAGGTAGGGAATCTGAATATAATGATAATCTGAATATAATGATAATATAATGGTATCAACTTCAAAATCCTGTTTGTGATATGGTGTTAGAGGTTTGCTGGGTAAAGCATATGAGAGCTCTCCTTGTATTCTATGTTAAAATTGCAGGTATATTTACAAGTTTTTTAAATGGGGGAAAGAATGAATATCGAGAAATAAAGATCAGTAGATGTTTAATTAAATATTTATAAAAGGTAGTGCTATGTCATTTGTTCAGTGAAGAAGTCAATTATTATATCATTTTATGCACACACAAACACATGTATAAGTTTACAAAAAAGGAATACTAAACAATCTTTAACAAACTTACCACATTCAAGTTCCTTTGATATTCTGTATGGTTGGGGCCAGGTATTGTGGCATAACAGGTAAAGCTGCCACCTTAGATGCCTACATCACATATGGGTACTTGTTCGAGTTCTGGCTGCTCCAATTCTGATCCAGCACCCTGATATGGCCTGGGAAAGGCAGTGGAAGATGGCCCAAGTGTTTGGGTCCCTGCAACCTATGTGGGAGACCTGGATAAATTAGCTCCTGGTTTCTGGCTTTGGTCTGGCCCAGCACTACTGTTGTGGCCATCTGGGGAGTGAACAAGGGGGTGGAAAATTTCTCTCTGTCTCTCCCTCTATCTCTGTAACTCTGGATTTCAAACAAATATATAAATAAATCTTTTTAAAAATTTGCTTGAAAGATAGAAATACAGAGAAAGGGAGAGAGAGAGAGAGAGAGAGAGGGAGAATGAGAGAGAAAGAGAGGGTACAGAGGCCCAAGCTCTTGGCTCATCTTCCACTGCTTTCCCAGGCCATTAACAGGGAGCTGGATCTGAAGAGGAACAGCCGGGTCTCAAACATTGGCCCATATGGAATGCCAGCACTGCAGGTGGAGGCTTAACCTTCTATGCTACAGCACTGCCCCCCCCCCCAAATATTTTTAACAAAGATTCTGTATGGCAGCCATGACTTTGGATACGAATGCACTGTAATGTATTGGATATTATGTGACAGAGCCTTCAACAGTAAGAATGTCTGGGGCCCTGCTTGCCAATCAGCCCTCTTCTGCTGCCTCCAATAAAGTGTGTACACTAGATAGAGCCTCAAACTTTTCATCTCTAAAGCCAGGCTTCTAGTGTCTATCAAAGCATTCTATCTTCCTACATTCTCCAAACTGCTAATGGTCCATAGGACTGAAGAAGGTTTCTAAAGGTAAAACTGGCAACATGGATCAAGCATCAACTTCTTGATGCAGGAAATGGTAGTTCTTAATGGGGGAGGGTTGGTTAGCTCAAAGTCATAGGATTGGGGTGATTAATACACTATTTTCTTTGTGTTTTTCTGTATTTTCCTAAGTTCCATTTATTGGAGGAAAAGGAACCTAGGAAAGATAGCTCAACTACTGCTACCCATGAGGGAATTCCTTAATTCTAATTTTTTTAATACAACACATAAAAATCATGGAAGATAAAACAGACTAATAATAAATATGAACTTAATGGAAGTAGGGCACTGGCATAAGCATAGATCTAGAGATATATGGAGTAGAGTTGAAGTCTAGACATAAATCTGTACAGCTATGGTCAATTGACTTTTGACAAGGGTGCCAAAACAATTCAATGAAGAACCATCCTTTGAACAAATAATACTGGGAAAACAGGATGTTCATATGAAAAAGAATGAATTTGGGTTCTTACGCCAAAAGAAAAAACTAACTCAAACTAGATTAAAGACCAAAATGGAAAAGCTAAAACCATAAAACTCTCAGAAGAAAACATAAGTGTAAATCTTTGTGACCTTAGGTGAAGCAACAGTTACTTAAATCGCACACCAAAAGCACAGATAACAAAAGAAAAAGGTAGATTATCAGACTTCATCAAACTAACAACCTTTGTGTATCAAAGGAGGATGTCAAGCAAATAAAAAGGCAATTCACAGAATGGGGTAGCATATTTACAAACCACATACCTGATAAGAGTCTAGTATTCAGAATATACAAAGAACTCTTACAACTCAACAATCACAAGGAAGAAAATTCTGTTAGAATTGGGCAGAAAATTTGGATAGATAATTTTCCAACTAAGATATGCAAAGGGCCAATGAGTACGTGAAATGGTGTTCAACACCATGAGTTATTAGGGAAATGCAGATCAAAACCACAGTGAGATCTCCCTTCACAGCCACAGGAACAACTACACATCAGACCCTCCCACGGTGCTGGTGAGAACATACAGTGGAGGAACCGCTGTAGCAAACAGCTTGAGGGTTCCTCAGCAAGTCATGTGTAGAGTCCCCATATGGCACAGCAACTCCACTGGTAGGTAAGTACCCAAGAATTTAACAACACATGCTCACACAAAGCCTTGCATGTGAATACTCAGGGTAGCGTCATTCATAATAGTGAACGAGTGGAAACAACCCAAAGAGATGACTCAGAGAAAGGTGATGTAGCCATGTGATGGAGCATCCTTCAGCCCTGAAGCACTGTGGTGAGCGAAAGAAGCCAGACACAGAGGGCTATACACCATATGACCCCATTTATGTAAAGTGACCTGCACAAACAAGGAAATCCATAGGGGTAGCATTTCTCTTTGGGAATGAAGGAAATGTTCTGAAATTAGATCAGGGAAATGGTTGCACAGCCTTGGAAACATACTAAAAGCCACTGAACAGTGCAATTTCTTTTTTTTAAAACTTTTTTTTAACTTTTATTTAATAAATGTAAATTTTGAAAGTACAACTTTTGGATTATAGCGGTTTCCCCCCCATAACTTCATTCCCACCCGTAACCATTCCATCTCCCACTCCCTCTCTCATCCCATTATGCATCAAGATACATTTTCAATTATTTTTATATACAGATGATCAACTTAGTATATACTAAGTAAAGATTTCAACAGTTTGCACCCACACAGATACACAAAGTATAAAGTATTGTTTGAGAGTAGTTTTACCGTTAATTCACATAGTACAACACATTAAGGACAGAGATCCTACATGGGGAGTAGGTGCACAGTGACTCTCGTTGTTGATTTAACAATTGACACTCTTATTTATGACATCAGTAATCACCAGAAGCTCTTGTCATGAACTACCAAGGCTATGGAAGCCTCTTGAGTTCACAAACTTTGACCTTATTTAGACAAGGCCATAATCAAAGTGGAAGTTCTCTCCTCCCTTCAGAGAAAGAACCTCCTTCTTTGATGGCCCATTCTTTCAGCTGGGATCTCACTCACAGAGACAGAGATCTTTCATTTAGGTTTTTTTTTTTTTTTTTTTTTTTTTTTTTTTTTTTTTTTTTTTTTTTTTTGCCACGGTGTCTTGGCTTTCCATGCCTGAGAAACTCTCATGGGCTTTTTAGCTGGATCTGAATGTCTTAAGGGCTGATTCTGAGGCCAGAGTGTTCTTTAGGACATCTGCCATTCTATGAGTCTGCTGTGTATCCCACTTCCCATGTTGGATCGTTCTCTCCTTTTTAATTCTATCAATTAGTATTAGCAGACACTAGTCTTGTTTATGTGATCCCTTTGACACTTAATCCTATCTTTATGATCAATTATGAACTTAAACTGATAACTTTGACTAGTAATATGGCTTTGGTACATGCCACCTTGATGGGATTGATTTGGAATCCCCTGGCATATTTCTAGATCTATCATTAGGAGTAAGTCCACGTGAGCATGTGCTGAACTATACATCTCCTCCCTCTCTTTTTCCCACTCTAATATTTAACAGGGATCACTTTTCAATTAAATTTAAACACCTAAGAATAATTGTGTGTTAATTAAAGAGTTCAACCAATGGTATTAAGTAGAACAAAAAATACTAAAAGGAATAAAGTAGTGAGTTGTTCCTTGACAGTCAGGACAAGGGCTGATCAAGTCACTGTTTCTCATAGTGTCCATTTCACTTCTACAGGTTTCCTTTTAGGTGCTCAGTTAGTTGTCACAGATCAGGGAGAACATGATATTTGTCCCTTTGGGACTGGCTTATTTCACTCAGTGTGATGTTTTCCAGATTCCTCCATTTTGTTGCAAATGACTGGATTTCATTTTTTTTTACTGCTGTATAGTATTCTATAGAGTACATATCCCATAATTTCTTTATCCAGTCTTCTGTTGATGGGCATTTAGGTTGATTTCATGTCTTAGCTATTGTGATTTGAGCTGCAATAAACATTGAGGTGCAGACATCTCTTTTATTTGCCAATTTAATTTCCTTTGGGTAAATTCCAAGGAATGGGATGGCTGGGTCATGTGGTAGGCTATAATCAGGTTTCTAAGGAATCTCCAAACTGTCTTCCATAGTGGCTTTACCAGTTTGCATTCCTACCAACAGTGGATTCATGTGCCTTTTTCCCCACATCCTCGCCAGCATCTGAATAGTACACTTTTACATGGTGGATTCAATTTTATGTAAATTCTCTCTCTACCCACCCAACACACAAAAAAATGACGGCATGAATCTGGGACAATATACCAATTCCAGCGGGACCAGAACACAATAGCATCAGCTGGGCTGATCCAATCAACTGGAGCCAAGAACAACTGACTGGAAGGACCAGCCCAGGATGCTGGGAAGGGGTAGGTATGGGTGGGCTTCAGGGAGGGCTGTCATGGACACACCCTCTGAGTTATTCCACACACAGCAACAGGTTTCCCCATGGGTCCCATCCTACAAGCCTATGTGACTTTTTGCAGGTGAAGCTCAGGACCTGGGTCTTCCTCATCATCAATACCAACCCACCATTGAAAATGACTTAGAAGATGTCTCTCTCCGAAATGACCTTTTCATACTCATAGAAACAGGGGTTTTAAAGATTTTAAAATGTAGCCAATGAAGTTAAGTGTTTTCTCAGGAAGATCAGCACTGGAGGGTTGTCACGCCACCCTGGGATTCTATCTTCATGAAGGAGGCTTAAGATTTTGCCATTTCCCATGCTGAGCCTACCTGGTGGCACTGTCTCCCAAACCTCTGGACAGTGGGTCCCACTTGGTTCTTTTCCGGTGAACTCCGGGCCTGGGGATGCAAGGGCAGGAACAGCCTTCCCTGCAGAGGGCTAAGGATCACCTGTGTTGCTAATAATTGTTGTCTTTGGTAACTTCGACTTGAACAGTAACAAAAGGTATAAATCACCCCCAAGGCTCTTAATTACTCCCATTAACAGTTGCTTTGTTATCTGGGAAGCAGAGCAGTTTCTCAGCTGTGTGAGTACACACAGTGAGTTCAGAGGTACCGGCCTGGCTTCAAGCCAGGAGTTAAAATAAGTTATGCTAAATGCATGGCTCAATTGTTCCCCTGGACTCTCTCTAGGTTTGGGGGATATGGGCCTAAGCCGGCACATTAGGAGTTGGGGGTCTGTGTGCGCATCTTCCAGGGGTTCCTTGGGGGGTGAACATTCACTGCCTCTTGCCACAGTTATTTTATTTTTCCAGCCTTTTTTAGTTTTGCCTCTAAGTGCCAGTGTGTTCTCCCTCTCTCCCTCCTGATCCTACCCCGGGCTGCAACAGATCTGTCTCCCTTTTCTTCCAAGCACCTTGTAACTGGCAAAAACTAAAGTTGGAACATTCAGGAGGAAAATCCCAAGAAGAAAGTCGGCCCCTGGGCTGGGCCTTTGGGGCTGGGAGTTTGAGTTTTTCAGCCCCCGTCTTCAAGAGCCGGTCACTGGGCCCAGGCCAGCTGTCAAACCTCCTTTCCTCACTGGTCCTCTCCTCCCTGCCCTCCGCCTCCTCCGGGCCCTGCCTGGTTCCCGTTGTGAGCTCAGCTTTGGCGAGCAGAAGGCGGGGGTGTCTGATCAAGGCTCTTCACCTGCTCCTGTGTGACATGGGACAGATGACTGATGCACTGAGCTGTGGACACACCCCAGGCAGCCACCTCTTCCATCAGGAGGGTTAAATGAGATGAGATGGGACAGTGCTCAACACAGGGCATGGGCCAAAGTCAACCTCACTGAGTGATGCTGGTGACGATCTGAAAATCACGCCCTCTGCTTTCAGACCCCTCACCGCTCTCCAAGCCATTTCCTCAGCCGGGGACCCCCTCCTTGCCTACTGGAATCCTAATGATGAAGACTGCATGCAAAGCCCCAACGGCTCCTTCCAGCACCCTAGCCCCTTGCTCTGGAATCCTCTGTCCTCCTCCACCAGACCCTCGGGACTTCCTTCTGCCTTGAGTTCTGTCTCCCCTGCTGGGTTTCAACTTTCTGAGGACAGGGATTGTGTCCTGCATGTTGTGGGGGAGTAAATAATAAAGACATACATGGAGAAATGGGCAAGTCAAGGGCACATGGGCCATGTAGGACCAATGAGGCTGTTCTAGATGTCCTGGAGAACCAAGAGTCTTGAAATGCTACTAATCAGAAGTGTCTGTGAGGCCTTTAAGAATTCATCTGGGGGACTGGTACTGTGGTGTAGCGGGTAAAGCCACTGCCCACAGTGCTGGCATCCCCTATGAGCACCAGTTTGAGACCCAGTTGCTCCACTTCAATCCAGCTCTCTGCTATGGCCTGGGAAGGCAATGGAAGATTGTCCAAGTACTTGGGTCCCTGCACCCATGTGAGAGACCCAGAAGAATCTCCTGGCTCCTAGTTTCAGATCAACCCAGCCATCTGGGGAGTGAACCAGTGGATGACAGACCTCTCTCTCTCTCTCTCTCTCTCTCTCTCCCCCTCTGCCTCTGTAATTCCACTTTTCAAATACATAAATTTAAAAAATTCATTTGGTGACACAAAATTTGCCCCTTCTTTTCTTCCCTTTTAGAGGGAATCCAACCCTTGTAATTCCCTTTTCACTAAGTCAATCTCAATTGGATCCCATGGCCACCTCTCTGCCAGCAGCCAGCCCCACCTTTCCCTGAGATCAAATCATCTCTTGGGACAGATGGAAAAGAACCCAAGTTTATGAGTGGCCTCACAGAACTGAAAAGGGATAATCTCTCAGGCATGCTCTCTCTCTTCCCTAATATATACACATATACATATAGAAAAATTTTTAAAAATGTGGAAAATAGAAGACCGCTTGTATGCATGGCCTCCAACTTTGTGTTTGCACCAAAAGGAACTTCGTTTAATTCCATTTGTCTTCACGAACTTTCTGAAGTGTGCTTGTCACCACTGACGTTACCAGCATCTTAGCATCATGTGTTCCTGGGTAGTAACAGCTTGGATGGTGTTCATTGTCTCTTCTCCCTTCCTGCATTTCCTCAGGTCCCTGCAATGGGTATGTGGTTCCACTGCGATCAGAACAAACGTTACCAAGAGTCTTATGGGAGCAGAGTGAGGCCTCCCTAGATTGCTGAAGCCCCAAGCCCTGACTCTCTAGGACAGTTCTAATTTCAAATGCTTGATTCTGCTGACCCCAAAGTACACGCTTGTCATCTGTGTTGCCACAAACTAAGTGAGAAGTTGCCTTGTCAAGTTGAGTCACCTAGAAAAGCATCCACAGGACTGTGCCACGTCCCAGCTTGTAGAAGTCCTTTCCGCATTGGTAGCCATATATGCCTGCTGCAGTTCCACGGGCACTGGGGAATGCTGAATTAAGCCCTATCACGGGCACCTGTTCAATGTGCATTTGAACAAACAGAACTCTGGATCTTGTCTTCATCATCATCTTCACCATCATCATGACCATCATGTTTGGAACTCTTGCTGCTTGCCAGGACTAACACTAAATGCCTATATTATCTCACCCAATGCATGTCAACCTTGAGATAGATACTAGCATTTTTTTCCCATTTAACGCAAAAGGAAATGGAAAGCTTAGAAAGTTTATCACCAAAGAAAATTCCCACTTTACCAGATTCTACTTTGAGGCAGTTCCTACAAGAAAGATCCAGGCAATTAGATTAAGAATCTAGTCCGGTAATTAAATGTTCCATGAACTTTGTGAAGTACTTTCATTTGTTTTCAGTATATGTGTGTGCATCTTCTGCTGTCTTCCCAGGCAGATTAGCAGGGAGCTGGATTGGAAGTGGTGCAGCTGGGTCTTGAACTGGCACCCATATGGGATGCTGGCGTCACAGGTAGAGGCTTAACCTGCTATGCCACCAAAACAAAAAGTAGGCTAAAATACTTGCCCTGAACTGAAATAAGCAAAGCAATGTTTTGCATATGATTTCACAACTGCTCAATCCTGAGACAAAAATGTTTTAAATGCATTCTTCTTAAACTCTTGTTTATATTGGCTTATTCAAGTAATAGTTTTCATTTATTGATTTAAACTCCAAATCAAAGCAAGACACAAAAACATTTCCTACTAAAATCATCCAAAAGACTTTCCCAAGAGTTAATTCTTATCCTTACAAACTCACCTTCTAATTAATTCCAAAACATAATAGAGGTGCAAAATATGTAGGCAATGTCTTTTTAAAAATCTATTGATTTTTTAATTTATTTTTTATTTTTGACAGGCAGAGTGGACAGTGAGAGAGAGAGAAAGAGAGAAAGATCTTCCTTTTCCTTTGGTTCACCCTCCAATGGCCGCTGCAGCCGGCGCATCGCGCTGATCCGAAGCCAGGAGCCAGGTGCTTCTCCTGGTCTCCCATGCGGGTGCAGGGCCCACGGACTTGGGCCATCCTCCACTGCACTCCCGGGCCATAGCAGAGAGCTGGCCTGGAAGAGGGGCAACCGGGACAGAATCCGGCGCCCCGACCTGGACTAGAACCCGGGATGCGGGTGCCGCAGGCAGAGGATTAGCCTATTGAGTCGTGGCGCTGGTGTTTTTTGATGTTGTTTTATAGTACAGCTTAATCATTTTCATTTTAGGACATTAATATATTACAAGTCCAGGCTTTCTGATCTGATATTATACATGACGAACAGTGCTTATTCCTATACAAATACAAATGTCTTGGTCTTTTTATTATCTAAGGAGGGACAAATAGTATGCAAGGTAGGGAAGCTATGGAAGCTAAGGAATATGGTGGAGGATAATGTACCTCATCAAGCCTTAAAGTATAGACAAATGTGATTCTGGGTGACGATTCATATGGAGTTCAGTCTTAGATAGTTTTGTGAAAGATGTTTTAATAGCCATATGGAGTCAGTGCTATGGGAATGAAACGTCAGATAATTTTATGTTCTGTCTCCTTTCAGTAACGTGTAGGAGCAAAATTGGCATTATGAGATTTGATTATTGTTTACAGCCCTTGTCTATACTCTTGAGGAACAGTGATTTTTCAACTTCTTATTGACTTCTTTATTTGGTGATGGGTCAAGCTTGTGGTTATAAAATAAACTGAAAGTATGTCATTGTGAAAATTAAAAAATAGGAAAAGGAGGAGGAGAGAGGGTGAGTGTGTGGCTGGGAGGGCAGGTAGGGTGAGATGTATCACTATACTCTTCGATCTGTATATATGAAATACATGAAATTAGTTCACCTTATATAAATACACACATTTTTAAAAAAGGAAAAAAGAGAACCTAATTTGTGAAGATATACATCAGAAAAATGACATCAAGGTTTAAAAAGCGCACACGTGCGCGCACACACACACACACACATACACACACACAGGGTAGCCAATCTCAGGGAAGCCCAAAGCAGTCAAACTATTTATGGGCATTTATAGCCCAGAAATGGGAGCCCAGTCAGACTCACAGGGAATGAAGACCACGAGAAAAAAGGGCTTGAACTTGGAGGTCAATATTTCCAAAATGCATAACCTGATGGGAACTTGCAAGTGATTCAGCACACACTGTATCCAGAGGCTGATCCCTGGCTGGGGAGTGAGGACGCTGAGTTAGCAAGGCGTCCTAGTTATTCAGTGGTTATTTTCCTAACCATTCAATTCTCAATTTTTAAATTAACAGCATGTGTGAGAGTTCCTGTGCCCTTTTAGTAGACTTTATTTTTGTTGTTGAACAGTTTTATTTCATTGCTAAGGCTAAGGTGAAACCGTAATTCAGTTTAAATGCTGTATGTTACAGGCAAGCTGCTTACAATATATGGTCTCAGGAATTTTTGGAAACTTGTCTTTAGGTGTTATTGGCACAGAGTAACAGCCTGGAGTTTGGTCCTCTGGGTATAAAAGACAAATAAAGCTTCCTGTGGCTTGACAACTTACAAAAGTTAACTCTGCCATAATACGTGCAGAAAAAAAAAAGGCCCTGAAATTTCCCAGCTCTCGAATTAGGGAAACCAGAAAAACCTCTAAGAATACAGAGAATATAAGACTAGGACCAGGGCAAGTCCAAGCTCTCTAATTTATAAGGAAAGTGACAAACTGCAGGCTGGGAGAAAATATTGGCAAAAGAAACTCTGGTAGAGGGCTCTTATTCAAAATATTCAATGAATTCTTAAAACTCAACAATGGGGAGTAGCTGTCGTGGCACAGCAGGTTAAGCCAATGCTTGGACCCCTCTCTCCCCATCCCGTATCAGAGTTTCTCAACCAGCCACCAGCTCATGCACACCCTGGGAGCCAGCAGATCAGCTCAAGTACTTGGGTTTCCTGCTGTCCCCAGGGGAGACCCAGAGGGAGTTCCTGGCTCCTGACTTTGCTCTGGTCCAGCTTCAGCTGCTGCAGGCATTTGGAAATAGAACCGTGGTAGGAACATCACTCTCTCTCTTCCTCCCCCCTCCCCAGGATTCTGCTTTTCAAATAAAAATAAATACACTTAAAAAAACTTTATAATTTTAACTATTGGATGTTTTGGAAAAGGCAACACTATGGAGATAGATGGAGATAGAAAGATCAGTGGTTGCTAAAAGGTAGGGGAGCGGGATGAATCGGCACAGCACAGAGATTTTTAGGCAGTAAAAGTAGTCTGTATGATACTGAAATGGTGGGTATGTGTTATCAGTTATCTGTAAAAACTCATAGGATGTGTAACACCCAGAGTGAACCCTACTGTGTCATCAGAGTTCATCAAAGGAAACAATGCCTCACCTGGGGCTGGATGTTGATTGGGGGGTAGGTGGGGAAGGAGGTTGGGTGTGTGGTCAGCAATGGAAATATGTGTTTGTAATCCTCAGCGTGGTAGTGCAGTCGGTGGCCCAGCTAAAGGCCAGTGCTGCCTGCGTGGTGTTTATCATTCAGGGCAGAAGTGAGGCACTGAATGAGTGAGCCCAGAAACTAAGCCGCTGATGGGACTGTGATGAGTGCCCAGAAAGCGCATGACAAGGAGATCAAAGCAAGCCGGTGGGGCAGAGCAGACACGGCCCTGGAGAAGGTTGAATCAGGCAGGGCCGGGTGTATTTGCAGGTTGCAGGGCCGCATGTGGCAGAAGGAAGTGGGGCAGAGGACACACCGCGTGTGAAGGATCCGGGGGAGGTGGGACACGGGGCCTGTGGGGGGAACTGAAGGGCCCGGGTGACTGCAGCACCAAGAGGGGGATGCAGCTGGGCAGGGGGCCCTGTCCTACCCTAAAAGCCAGAGCCAGCCGCTGAAGGATTCTAAGCAGAAGAATGAGGTTGACTTAGCCCTCCTCTGATTTCTAGAGCCTATTTCAATGCTGAGCACCATCGGCGGCCTAGTGAACATTTGAGACAGGAAAGACAGAGGGAAAAATCGAAGAGGTGGGCACACTCATTCACTCAGTCCTGTATTGTGTGAAGGACAGGATTCCAGTTGTCTGAAATTGGCATTGCATCCTTTCAAATAATTCATTTTCTGGATGAAATCATCATTGGGATCATCATCACCCCATCTTAGTCAAAGGACTAGTTTCTCCTAAAAATGTAAAATAGGCCTATTGCTAGAAGATACTATTATAATTTCAAATCGGCACATTCTCAACTTTCTATGTCCAAGATGTGAGAGTCACTTTACGCTCCCCGTTGGCCTCAGCTGAAGACTGATGTGTATCTCCTGATGAGAGACATAAAACTCTACAGCAACTTTACCACGGATGATGGCAGATACTGGTTTTTATTTGTGGCCATTGCTCTTTAACGACCTAAACAGCTTTCGCACTTTCCCTAGCCCAGACAAAGGAATATTGATTTTCCTCTTTCTTTTTTTCTTGCTAGTGAAATCTTGCTAAAGGAGTGACTCAGCTTAACCTGGCTCTTTTGGCAACTCCCCCGTCTCATCCCACCCCCACCCCTCCCCCCGCCCCAGGTTCAGCTGGGATTCTAGTAAGTGTGTAGAAACTCTTAAGAATGAAGTGTCCTCCTTGCTGGCAAGGCTAAACCAAAGGCAAGTCAATGCTGTTCAGAGTCTAAGAGAAGTGTTTTCTCTTCTGTTTCTTTAGCATCCTCTTAGATGGCGGTAAATACCACTCATCGAAGGAAGAAATACCTCCTCAAATTACAAGAACCAAGAGGAAGGTAGAGGGGGTGACCGGCCCCACACATTGAATAAAGGGAGACAGTTAGGATGCAGGTGTTCCTCAGGACCCTTTCTGGGAAGGGAGAATGGAAACAGCCCGGCCAAAGGAGCTGGGCTTGGTCAGCTCTCACCAAAGGCATCTGGGCTCTCCAGAACAACTGCACTGTTCTCAGGGCCCACTGGATGTGGAAAGGTTTCTTTTGTAGTCCCAGAACCCAAGGGTGATGGCCCCCCGAGAGGAGGTTAGGAAATGCCTGTTGTATGGAACAAGTGGAAGAAAGGGTGGGTGGAGGGATGGCTGCCATTGGTACTGTCACTGGTAAGGGGATAGTCTTGACATTTCTTTTTTTTATTTTTTTTTAACTTTTATTTAATGAATATAAATTTCCAAAGTACAGCTTATGGATTACAATGGCTTCCCCCCCACAACGTCCCTCCCCTTTCCCACTCCCTCTCCCCTTCCATTCACATCAAGATTCATTTTCGATTCTCTTTATATACAGAAGATCAGTTTAGCATACATTAAGTAAAGATTTCAACAGTTTGCTCCCACACAGAAACATAAAGTGAAAAATACTTTTTGAGTACTAGTTATAGCATTAAATCTCAATGTACAGCACACTAAGGACAGAGATCCTACATGAGGAGTAAGTGCACAGTGACTCCTGTTGTGACTTAACAAATTGACACTCTTGTTTATGGCATCAGTAATCACCCTAGGCTCTTGTCATGAGCTGCCAAGGCTATGGAAGCCCCCTGAGCTCACCGACTCTGATCATATTTAGACAAGGCCATGGTCAAAGTGGAAGTTCTCTCCTCCCTTCAGAGAAAGGTACCTCCTTCTTTGATGACCCGTTCTTTCCACTGGGATCTCACTCACGGAGATCTTTCATTTAGTTTTTTTTTTTTTCCCCAGAGTGTCTTGGCTTTCCATGCCTGAGAAACTCTCATGGGCTTTTCAGCCGGATCCGCATGCCTTAAGGGCTGATTCTGAGGCCAGAGTGCTGTTTAGGACATCTGCCATTCTATGGGTCCGCTGTGTATCTCACTTCCCATGTTGGATCGTTCTCTCCCTTTTTTATTCTATCAGCTAGTATTTGCAGACACTATTCTTGTTTATGTGATCCCTTTGGTTCTTAGTCCTTTCATTATGATCAATTGTGAACAGAAATTGATCACTGGGACTAGTGAGATGGCATTGGTACATGCCACCTTGATGGGATAGTCTTGACATTTCTTGATCATTATGCTAGGGAGCGGTCAGCAGGGCTGGCCAGAATGCACCACAGCCTGAATGTCTACAGGGGCAGGGAGAGGGAGGTGTAGAGGGAGATCAGAGGTTGGCAAACTACAGCCAGTGGCTAGTCCCACATCAAATATGTGAGGGGCCAGGCCCCCCAACTCACAGTGAGCTTTGCCAGAAACTTGTTGGCGGGGAAAGGCTGAGAAGCAACTGGCAGAGGGGTGGCATTTTTGTTAGCCTATGCAAGAAGCTCTGAGGGCTAGCACTCCCTTCTGAGTGCTCTAGCCATTGGCAATGCCCCCTCCCAAGGCCATTTCCAAACATAACATTCAGGGGAAATTATCAAAGTCAAGTGCCTACTGGGTCCTGGAGCCCTTCCAACACAGCACACGTTGAAGAAAAACAACAGTTTCTCAAACTCCACAGAGGCTCGAGGTTCTGAAAGGTTAAATAAATCCCCAAAGCATGGAGCAAGGCTTCACTAGTCACAGTGTAGAAAAACACTCCTCTCTGGTTTGCAGCTCCCACCACCACTGGCTAAGCACACAGCCTCTCGTTCACCACACCAATAGGGCAGAGTTCACTGAAGAGTTGAATGGCTTTTCCAAGGCCATGGACTTGGCCCAGCCTCTGTCCTTGGGAACATGGTGGCCAAGGAAGGGAAGGCAGCGCTGACACAGGTCAGGTTCTGGTTTTGTGGGGAAGGAGACTGAAGTCCAGAGAGGTCCACCAATTGCTGTAGGGCGTGGAGCAGGGATGGTTTGGGAACCCTGGCGTCTTCCGAACCTACCACACGTGCGACAGCCTACCACAATGCCTAATGCATAGAAAGCTCTCAATAAACGTTTGCAGAAAGACTGAGTGACTGACTAGATAAATTCCACAACCGCACTCTGAATGCCCATGTGCTCCTAGCACAGTTCTAGGCTCCAAGGGATAATGTTGAACAAGACTTGAAGAGACCTTTGTTCTCAGAGAGCTTACATTCTGTGTGTGTGTGTGTGTGCATGTGCGTGTGTGTGTGTTAGGGGCTTGGGGAGTAGAGAAATAACTCAATAGTATTTAATGAACATTCATGTTCTAAACCCTTTATATTGACCAGGAGTCAAACCCAGGCAGACTGGATCCAGAACCTAACTTCTCTTATCCAAAATCAAAGGACACAAAGGAGGGAGTACGCAGATGACTGACTGCACCTGATTCTCCAGTTTTGAATATTTCACAGAAAGGGAAATTCATTTTATATTTGTCTGTTTTCTGCTCTTATAACAAAATACCCACGCCTGGGCAACTTTAAAGGAAACAAGTTTATGTTGAAAGTTTGGGAGTCTGAAAGTGCAAAGAGCAGGTGCAGGCTCTTGTGAGTGCCCCCTGCTGCCTTCACCTGTGGCAGCTGGCATCATGGTGGGCATGTGTGCAAGAGGGAGAGATGGCATGGTGAGACAGGGAGCCAGAGTGCCGAGAAGGGCCAGGCTCCATCTTCTACAACAACCATCTCACGGAAACCAACCAGGGCCCCTCAAAAATGGCATCCATTTTGAGGGCTGCACCCTCAATGGCCTAAGGACTTCCCACTAGGTCCCACTTGCTAAAGGTTCCACCACCTCTCAACATCAGCATCCTGAGAACCCAAGATTCCAATACATCAACCCCTGGAAGATACACTCAAACTGTAGCCAAACCATAGCACTTTTCATAAAGTTGGCAGTTACTTCTTGATAAGTAACTGATAAGAAATTCTGGCCATAGAGCTCTTTTGAATCATATTGAAAAGATTTTGACACATACTTAAGATTTCTGTGGGGCCAGTGCTGCAGCGTAGTGGGTAAAGCCACTGCCTGCAGTGCCGGCATCCCATATGGGCATCAATTCCAGTCCCGGCTGCTCCACTTCTAGCCCAGCTCTCTGCTATGGCCTGGGAAAGCAGTGGAAGGTGGCTCAAGTTCTTGGGTCCCTGCCCCACGTGGGAGACCCGGAAGAAGCTCCTGGCTCCTGGCTTCAGATCGGTGCAACTCCAGCCCTTGTGGCCAATTGGGGAGTGAACCAGCGGGTAGAAGACCTTTCTCTCTCCCTCTCTCTCTCTCTCTCTGCCTCTCCTTCTCTCTGTGTGTAACTCTGATTTTCAAGTAAATAAATCTTTAAAAAAAAGGATTTCTGAAGTTAAGGTGTACAAACGACTTCCCCCAGTCAAGAGTTTCATATTGTAGGTTTAAACACCATGAAGAGAGCCAACACTGAATGAGCCTTTGCACCTGTCAGGTACTAAGTGCTCTGTAAAGCTGAACACATTCCACCCTCATGTTCCCTCTAGGAAGGAGGTACTGTTCCCACCCTAATTTTACAGAGAAGAAATTGGGCCACATAAAGGTTAATCAGCTTTCCCAAGACTGTGGAGTTAATAAGCAGTAAAACTGAGCTCTGAACAAGGCAATCAAGTTCCAGAAGCTGGGCAACTCTCCCGCCAATGCTGTTTCATTTAGGACACTGGTTCTCAACCTGGCTGCTCACTGACTTCACTCTGGGAGCTTTCAAAAATGCGGATTCCCTCAACCTATCCCAGTTAAGTTAGGGCCTCTAGGAATGGAGCATTGCTGTTGGCATCTTGGAAATTCTTCCTTTGTAATTCTAATGTGGAGTGAGAGTTCAAACACATTGATTTAGGCAATTGGCTGTAACTGACTCAGACCCGCTCTCAGTTTTGAGCTTTCTACCCAGAGTCAACCTCACAGCCATCTCCACCCTGCCAACGTGCATTTCCGGTGGCCCTCAGTGACAGTCCCCAGGGCGTAATAACATTGCTGGCTCCCTTCCAAAAATGCCCATGGTGTCCTAGAGCTTCTAGCTTTTCTGAGGCACTGGGTCTACTGAGCACCACCTTTAGGAGAGAACAAGTGGAAACACATGTGTTACATCCCAAACCAGCTCTCTTTTATCATGCCAGTAACCACACCAAGTGCTGGCCACACATCTGAGGTCTATGGGTGACCCAATGAATAGTGTCCTTCTTGTCCCCAAGTTCTAAACCAGTTGAGATAGGCAAAAGAGTCAGGTAGACGGAGATAAGAATGTTATTTATTACAGATAAAAGCTACTGGAAAATACAGGGTAGATGTGAGGTATCAATAACCTTCTACACACCACACCCCAGACTTAGATACCAGGCAGAAGTTTAGTGGACAGATGTACATGAACCTGGAAGAGAGGAGGCACTGGTGGTATCATGCATGTTCACAAAGCACTGTACAATTGTAAGGCATTATTGCCAAATGGAAACTACACAAGGGCAGCTTTATTTGGGATAGGCACTATGCTTGATCATTACTGAGTCTACTACACTCCAACAAACTATAGGCAAAGTCACTTACAAATTTCTCTCAATTTACATGTAGCCACACCAATCCCCCAGAAAAGTGAAAGAGAAGACATTTTATTGTATTTCCATCTTTTATACTGTACTTGTGGGCGCCATATGCAAGACACATGTGCAAGGCACAGCCACTGCACGCCCTACATGGGCATTGCAAGCCATTTACATTAGGTTTTCCCGTTCCAGTAGCTGCAGGCACGGAAAATGTTTATTACCGCGTTACTGCTGTGGCGTTCACTCTACACATACCTGCCGCTGAGCATCCGCTCTTGTGTTGCACGTCAATGTTTCTCTGGAATTCTAGTTTCTTTTTTGGACTCTGATAGTCTCTGGCCTTCTTCTTCCTTGGCCAGCCTGAGTCTAGACAGAGTAACCTTGGCATTAGCTGAACAAAAAGAAGTCATGACACAGACTGCCTTGGCCTTCGAAACAATCAAAAAATCAGAAGCAGGCCATTCCAATATTCAGGCAGTCACCTTTCAAAGAGAAGTCCACTAAGTTTTTCCCAAGTTTGATAAGGAGATTTGTATTTTCCCAAGTTTGATAAGGTGATTGTATCTCATATCAGCCTGTTGCCTCCCACCCCAAGTCCCTTACACACATCACGAGCCCCATCGGAAGCACCTTACCTGCTAGTGATTTGTCTCGTGCCCCACCCCTCAGTCACCCAATGATTGTCCTCAGAGATCTTAAACTGCAGGTTAAATGCAGGAGAAAAACGGCAATAAAGGATCCTACATGTGATATGTTGGAAAGTGGTCTGGACTTAGAGCTCTGAGGGAGGACTGGCTGTCACCTACCAGCTTTGGGCTCATCGAAGTACAGCATTCTTTGGCGCAGCAGTTAAGCCACCTCTTGAGAGGCCTGCGTTCCATAACCCAGTTTAGTTTGATCCCTAGCTCCATTCCTGACTCCAGTTTTCCACCTGTGCAGACCCCGGGAGGCAGCAGGTGATGGCTCAAGTATTGCCTTCCAAGGGGAAGATTCAGATTTAGAGGTCAGCGCTGTAGTGCCGCGGGTCAAGACCCTGGCCTGCAGTGCAGGGCATCCCATATGGGTGCCAGTTTGAGCCCCGGCTGCTCCAGTTCCAATCCAGCTCCCTGATGATGCACCTGGGAAATCAGTGGCAGATGACCCAAGTCCTTGGGCCCCTGCACCCACGTGGGAGCCCCAGGAGAAGCTCCTGGCTCTTGGCTTTGGACCAGCTCTGGCCATTGTGGCCATTTGAGGAGTAAACCAGCAGATGGAAGACCTCTGTCTCTCTCTCTCTCTCTTCCTCTCTCTGTAACTCTTTCAATTAAATAAAATAAATCTTTTTAAAAATTCAGATTTAGTTTCTGGCTCCTGATTTCAGCTTGACCCAGCCCCAGCTGTTGTAAGAATTTGGGGAGATAACCAGTAGGTGAAAGATCTCTCTCTCTCTCTCCCCCTTTCTCTCTATCTCTCTATCTCTCTCTACCTTTCAAATCAATAATAAACTAATAAATAAAATTTATAAAGAGTGGCACTCTTGGTGTTATACTATCAAATGCAGGCAGTATGTGTAGTGGTTAAGAGGTTGGGCCATGGAGTCACCCAGCCATGGGTGTGAACCTCAGCTCTGCCATTTGTCAGCTCTGTGACCTTGGAAAACTTACACAGTGGTTCTGTGCCTCCACATCTGCAGAAGGAGGGTCTCCTACATGGTATGGGTGTGAGGATCAAGCACAGCATTCCGAAACCACTCAGCAGAGTGCCTGGCCCACACAAGTGCCCATAAGAAGCACCCGTCATTGTTATTGAGGAGAAAGCCTGGTAGGGAAGCCATTGCCAAAGTGTTATGCTCTCGCATCCATTGCCCAAGGAGTGGCGCTGAAGATTTGAAACCTCAGAGTGGAGAAACAAGAGCATTCTCAAAGTGTCCTTTGAACTTGGTGTAGAAAAGGGCCTAGAGATGGACAGTGGTGGGAAAGGAGGGGCTCAGCCACTGGTGAGGGAGCAGGACTCTCCGTGGAGTTGTTTACACACAGTGCTGAGTGCAGCAGTTTTTGGATCAAAAGGTTCATATGGGGAGGCAGGAAGCGAAGAGGAATGGGTAGCAGGAAACAGGGTTGGGAAGGAGTACTGGGAAACTTGTGAAAGTCTGTCCAGAACAACACATCTGGATAATCCCAAGGCAATGGAGTACACGTGAACGCTTTGGAGAAGCAAGGAGAAATGATGAAATAACGATTATTCTGGTAGTGATGGCAAGACGGAGTGCATATCTTGAGTTTCCTTTTTTCCTATTTTATGTGTGAGCAAGACTAAACTTCAACGGAGCCCAAGGGATTTAACAATGATTTGTAAAAAAAAATTAACTTTCCCAGTTTTTGTTCATAACTTAGTAAATCATTAAACACTACTATAACTAACATTTGTATAGCTCTTTACAATTAATGTAATATTGAGTGGTCCATTAATAGTGGTCATAAAAGAATAAAATCTTAGGATGTTCTTCCAATGATGTGTTGTTTTAAAAGGTCGCACACACACACACAGACACACACACACACACATGAAACAAAACTTAGAGCCATAATTTCAGGGTAGTAGGTTGGATTGTTTTGGAATAGTGTTTAATCTAGAAGTTGTCCTTACTATATCAGGCAATAGTAACTTGGGAACTTCAAGAATTAGAATTACAGGACACTGCTGCTGCTGATTTAAACCCTGAACCTGGAGAAACTGTTGACAGATTAAAACGTCTGTAAAATAAATTAAAGATCCAGCATTCTGGAGAGGACGTTTTCAAATCTGACCAGGGCAGGACAGAAAAGAGAATTGCAAGGGAATATGTAACCACAATGACGAAAGAGAGGATCTGAACTGGGTGGTTTTCCACTGGGAAGAGATCAGAGTCAATACCAGACTGATTAGGCCATTTTCCTTTGATCCACACAATAACCCCAGGAGCTCAGCACTGAGGTTTTAATGTTCTCATTCTGCTTGGAAGACACTGAGTCCTAGGGAGGCCAAGTGGCTTCGCTAAGGCCATACAGGTAGCCCAAGGCTGGGTTGGGATTCACATTAGATCTTTGAACTCCAGATCGCAACTTTTCCCAAAGCAACACAGCTGCTTGTAAAAGGAGCATCCAGCTGGCACTTAAGACGTGTGACCTGGGTTCTGAAATCACGCACTACTGTGGCAGAGCTATCAAATTCCATGACCTTCAGTTTTCCTATAAGTAAAAACACAGATAATAGATTGCTGTGAAGATTAGATAAAAGGAGAATAGAATTCAATATCACTTTAGTCGCATGTACTAGATCCTGGGCTTTCTGCAGATAATTTATTTATGCAAAAGGATTTGGTAGGCACTCTCGATGTGCCAGGTATTGTGCAAAGTGCTGAAGACACAAAGATAACTGTGTCTCATTCATCTTTGGATTTTTAGTGCTGAGCACAGTGGCAGGCAATTGTAGGGATCCAATAAATTTGATATGAATAGAATGGATAAAAGCAGCTGGATGAATGAACAAATTATACATACATGAGATAAAGGAAATTTTAAATCTCGTATCTCAGAATTCATTCATTCAACAAACATTGAGTTCCTCTACTGGCATTATTATGGCTGCCATGCTTCCACAAAATACATTTTCTGTCTCAAAAAACAACAGAGGTTGGAACATGGGATTTGGAATCAGTAGAGTCGCATCTTTAATATTGCTCCTACTACTTTCTAGCTTATTAATTTTGAACAAATTTCTGAGCCTGAGTTTTCCCCATCTGGATTAGTCTGTTTTCACTACTAGAATGAAGTACCTGAGGCTGGGTGACTTTGTGAAGGAAAGAGGTTTGTCTAACTCACAGTGCTGACAATTCAAGGGCATGTGCTGGCATCAGCTCTGCTCTGGTGAGGCCCTCATGGCGAATGGCAGCATGTATGGGAGGAAGGCAGGAGGAGATCACCCAGAAGCCACTGAGGCTGGGATATGGCCAGCCTTGTTCTGTAATAACCTTCTCCTGAAGGCAACCAAGAGATGCTGCAAGAACTAAGCTAATCCCTTCTGAGGGCAAGATCCCAGTCACCCAAGGATCTCCCTCCAGGTGCCACCTAAGGTCCCACCACTCAGCACTGCCGCACTTAGGACCAAGCTTCCAGCACATACACCCCTGGGGGACAAACCACACCCACACCATAGCACTGCTCTAAAGTGAGGCCAATACTGGCTTTTGCTTCTTGTTGAAAGGATCCAGATTCACAAAAATGCTTTGAAAATCACTGTATGAGGCTCTCAGTATTATATAAATATTCCATAAAACTTTTTGCTACTATTGAAATAAAATCAAGGTCTACTTGAGGTACCTGAAGAATTGCTTTAATTCCCTATTTTGCTTCGGCAGTGGGGACTTGGCTGAAGGTCAGCAGAGGGAGAGAATGTGGGTGTCATCATCATCTGTTGCTTTCTTCTTCCCTGGGATCCACTCAAGACGATCACAGAAGTAATTGCTCCAAATGGCTTATCAGTAAAACTAGATATATTCACTCATCAAAGACAGGGACCAGTGATGCCTGAGTCCTTTGTGTCTAATGGTAACTGGTAGATCATCAGTTTGTTGTTGATTTATTTTAAAGATTTATTTATTTATTTGAAAGTCAGAGTTACAGAGAAAAAGTTATATATATATATATATATAGAGAGAGAGAGAGAGAGATTTCATCTGCTGATTTTTTTTTTTTTTTTTTGACAGGCAGAGCTAGACAGTGAGAGAGAGAGACAGAGAGAAAGGTCTTCCTTCGGTTGGTTCACCCCCCAAATGGCCGCTACAGCTGGCGCACTGCGCCGATCTGAAGCCAGGAGCCAGGTGCTTCTCCTGGTCTCCCATGTGGGTGCAGGGCACAAGGACTTGGGCCATCCTCCACTGCCTCCCTGGGCCACAGCAGAGAGCTGGACTGGAAGAGGAGCAACCAGGACAGAATCTAGCGCCCCAACCGGGACTAGAACCTGGGGTGCCAGAGCCGCAGGCAGAGGATTAGCCTATTGAGCCGCAGCGCCGGCCTCATCTGCTGATTTGTTCCCCAGACAGCTCCAACAGCTAGGGCTGAGTCAGGCTGATGCCAGGAGGCAGGAACTTCTTCCGGATCTCCCACATAGGTAGCAGTGGCCCAAACACTTTGACCATCTTCTAGTGCTTTTCCTGGGCCATTAGCAGGGAGCTGTATCAGAAGTGAGCAGCTGGGACATGAACTTCCGCCCATATGAGATGCTGGCACTGCAGGTGGCTTTACTTGCTATGCCACAACGCTGGTCCCTGGTTCTGATTTTAAATAATACTGGGCTGCAAGATTTGTGTGCTTTTTTTGCCTGTCTGATTCCAGGTTGAGCTGGGAAAAGTCAATTAATGTTTATCAGTTATCCTTTATGTACTAGATGAAGGAATACTAAATTAGGGAAATTTAGATTTATGCATATGAACATATGCATAAATTTTGAATATGCATATTTACTTATTTTTATGAGACTTGGCTCACACGATGATGGAGGCCGAGAAGTCTCACAACCTGCCACCTGCAAGCTAGAGAGTGGGGTGTCTGTAATTCAGTCCACGGCCCAAAGTCAGAACCAGGGAACCAATGGTGCAGGCAGGGTCTGAGCCTGAAGGCCTGAGAGGCAGGAGGACTGACATCTGCAGTAAGGAGGAGACACAGGCCCCTGCTTAAAAACAGAGAGACTCCTCCCTTCCACTGCCTTTCTCTTTTATTCACGCCTCCCTACCCCCTCCCCTGGATTGGACACAGTTCATCTACATTGGGGTAGCCCATGTACTGACTCCATCAGTCCATATGCTAATCTCTTCCAGAAACTTCTTCACCAACACATTCAGAAATTATGTTTTGCCAGCCCTCCAGACATCCCTTTGCCCAGTTAAGTTAGCAGTCAGACATGAATAGAAATAATGACAGTACAACCTGAACCCTTTACAGCAGAAGTGTGAACTAATCATCATAGCAGGGAACAACATTGTGGTACAGTGGGTAAGACTGCTGCCTTCAGTACTGGCATCCTATATAGGCACCTGTTCCAGTCCTGGCTGCTCCACTTCTGATCCAGGTCCCTGTGAATGTGCCTGGGAAAGCAGTAGAAGATGGCTCAAGTCCTTGGGCCTCTGTAACCACCCGGGAGACCTGGAAGAAGCTCCTGGCTTCAAACAGGTCCAGCTCTGGCCATTGTAGCCCTGTGGGGGGCAAACCAGCAGATGGAAGAGCTCTCTCCCTCTCTCTGTAAAACTCTGCCTTTCAAACAAATAAATAAATCATTTTTAAAAATCATCATAGCAAAAAGAGGAGTGACTGATTAGCTTTGCCATGAAAAGCAGAGAAGGTTTTATAAAGGAGGTGACACATGCAAGGGCCTTAACATGAGATCAGGAATTTGCCTGACAGTGGAGGGAGATGGGTACAGAGAAAACCACACATACAATGACAAAGTGAAAAGAGACAGTGGAAGCATAAGACAGGCTCGGTGAGTGGAGATGATTTTAGCATGACTGAAGTGTGCATTGTATGACATGAACTGGCTCAAGAGAAAGCTGGAAGGGAAAGTTCAGACCAAATGCTGGGGTCTGGAGAGCCACACTGAGGGTGAGGGGCTCTAGCTTCCTGGCCATGCACCCCCAGCACCTGTACCATCTCTGGAACCCAGGGGATCTTCACTAGTTGGATGAGCAAACGAGGTTAGATACAGTGACTGGAGTGTCTTCCCACTGACCCAACTCTCCCAGCTCTCCAGCCCTTCAGGCTTGGAAAGAAGGAAAAATATATGGGGGAAAAATAAGTGTCATTGAGAGAGAGAAAAAAAAAAAGAGAGAAAAGCAAAGTGAGGAAAGAAGGGGTAGGTGACGATGTAGAGCAAAGCCACCAAGAACTAGTGATCCAGGATGGGTCGGTGATACCGAGCGGGAAACCTCCCCTGGCATTGAGCATCGCTGAAACCTTTGGCAAATCAAGCGACTACCTGAGCTTCAGGGTCCACCTTGGCAAATGGGAGCGATGGTAACCTTTGCTAGCTCTAACACTGCATGAAGGCCCATCCCCGAGTCCCATGAAAACTCTGTCGAGGTGGTAAATATTACACACATACAGGGCAAACCTGGAGCCACTCAAGTTGAAGACACGGATTTCTGGGGTGGAGGGGCTGGGCTGGGAAATTACCCACGGAGTGGAGACACGGAGCCTGACAGCCCGGGATGACTGATTCCAGTTTCCAAGTGCAGCAGGAGCCTTGTTCACACTGGCAAATGATTGCCATTTTCCTTGTCAGGCAGTGACAGGAGTTAGTTGACCTGAAAATTCACTAATAGTTCCATTAGAGAGGCCTTGGAAGTAGCCATCTTTTTACTCATCCTGGTCAATTAACAATGAATTAATGCCAGACATAGTTTCCATTGAGCGGAATGCTGATTTCCCCTCATTTTGCTAAAAATAACCCTTAAAGAGGGACAGCTAACCAGGAAATACCCTGCTTGTCTTCCCACGGCTGCTCTGAAGCGCTCCCGAGCCGCTGTCAGCTCCGCATTGAGGAGGTGGCAGTGGTGAACCCTGGCTTTCAGATGGGAGACGCATTCTAGTACCAGCGTCTGCACACACCCGCTGCGTGCTGTCGGACAAATGACTGAAGCTTTCTGAAGCTCGCAATTTTGCACAGAAATGGAAAAGGCTGAGATGAAGGTGCAAGTCCCATTCAGGGGTTGTGTTGGGAGACCACGGGAAGGTGGTTTCAAGCCTGCTGGGAGAAGGGTAGACTGGACCCGGGGCTGGGGAGAAGTACTGGGTTTCCTCTACGTTCTCTGACCCAGGAGGTAGGACACGGGGTCAAGCCCGGCCCTTGTTCCAGGTTAGTGGTTCCCAACCAGGGGAGGAGGGTGAAGGTTCTCCAGGGGGTGGTGTGGGGCCTTTGGCAATGCTTGGAGATACTCCGGGTTGTCACCACCGAGCGGTGCCATAGGCTTCTAGTGCATAGAGGCCAGAGACACTGCCCCAACACCCTATCGTGCACAGGACAGCCTCCGTAACAGAGAATCACCCGCCTTAAATGTCAACAGTGCCAAAGCTGAGAAAATCTGCTCTAGTCTATTGTTGGTTTTGGCCACGTGATAGCTTTTGTTGTCGTTCTCAGTGACCTTGTTTGTAGGATAGGGATAATAATAAAACCTGCCTCTTTGAACCTCACAGAGTCGACAGCCTAATCAGGTAACAGATCAAAAGTGCCTTGAAATGTGAAGTGCTTTACAAGGGAAGAAAAAGAAAGTTGCGTTCATTATCCACCTGCTCATTCTGCTTCCTGAGCCACTTCACTGGGGTCTCATTCCCCTCTGGGACAGTGGGGCCTAATGTGCCTCTTCCGCTGTGGCAAGGACTTCAATGTTTGGATTATCCAAGTTATGAATCTTCACCCCCAAATCAAAGAGGCAAGCAATGTCCTTTATGGTTGTGTTGCGTGTGTTTCTATTGCAAGCCTCTATCTGGCAGGAGTCAGACGGTTATTCTTGGACAGTGCAGGATTTTCTTTCAACTTTCCTTGAGGTTGCGTTCTTGTTCCAAGGGCTTAGATGGGACTGAGGCCCTGGGGTACGGTCGGCTCCTCAGGAGTCAAGTATGTGTTCTAGCATTCCCCGAAATGTCATTGCTCGTAGGGTCATTTATCCATCCAGGGCACTGCAGTGTCCTTGCTAGGACCACTGCATCTAACAAGCACAGAGAGAACATTCTGCTGCTTCCCATCGCTCTACTGCAGTACAGCCTATGCAGCCGTCTTCCAACTGTCTACCCAGACACCCCTTCGGCCATGGCTACTCTACTCCTCCAAGCCAGCTGAGTCTGACGATAACACAGATTATCTCTGCTCTTGAACCCACTCAAACCTATTTGGGGCTTCCTTCCTCTCTCTCTCCCTCCCTTCCTCCTTCCCTCCCTCCCACCAGACTTCCTGTTGAGAGAGGGTGGCAGGAAGAGGCTCCTTCCCTAGGACATGCATCCCTGTTGAATGCTCCTGCTTCTCCCTTGAATGTCTCTCCTCCCCTGGCCCACACAGTTTCTTCCACTTAGCTGTATTCTAATTCTCTTTATCGCATTCTCCCTACCACCACCCACCAAGGATTTTGCTACCTCAAAGATGAAACTTTTGAAATTCAAAAAAGTTTTTGCTCCCAAGAATATGTACAAATGGCCAATAAGCACCTGAAAAGATGCTCAATATCAATAGTTACTAAGAAAATGTGGATCGAAACCACCATGAGATCTCTCTCCACATCCATTAGCCTGGGTATTAGCAAAACAACAAGAGACAGAAACTATGAAGTGCTGATCATGGTGTGGCAGAATTGGAACATTTGTGCATTGCTGGTGGTAATGTAAAGTGGTGCAGCCTCAGGGGAAAATGGTATCATGATTCCTCAAAGAAATTAAAAACAGAATTACTGTATGGTCCAGCAATTCCAATTCTGGGCACATAGGCAAAAGAAGCGAGAGCAGGGATTTGGACAGATATATATGTATCCCCATGTTTGTAGCAGCATTATTCACGGTAGCCAAAAAAAAAAAAAAAAATAGAAGCAATGCAAATGTCTATTGATGAACGAGTAGACAAACAAAATGTGGAGCATACATGCAATGGATTTACACAGGCTTACAATGGAAGGACATTCTGACACAGGCCACAGCGTGGATGAACCTTTGAAACATCACGTCAAGTGAAATTAGCCAAACAGAAGGATAAACATGGTCTGACTGCATTTCTGTGTGGTACCTAGAGTGGTCAAACATCGAGAAATGGAAAATAGAGTGGGGGTTTCCCGGGGACTGGGATGCTGGGGAGAGGACTGGAGAATTCATCTTTAATGTTGACAGGGCTTCAGTTTGGAAAGATGACACAGTCCTGGAGAGAGATGGTGGTGCGGTTGCACACTAACATGAACGCACTTCCTGCACAGAAATGTGCACTTACCAACGGGTAAAATGGTCTGTCTTATGGATATTTTACCATAGTTAAAATTTAAAAAAAAACAACCGTGAATCCCAGATTTCCTGAGAGTTTTAAAACTTTATTTATTTATTTTTATTTGAAAGGCAGAGAGACTGAGAGATGGCGAGAGAGCTCTCATTTGCTGATTCATTCCCTAAAGGTCTGCAACAATCAGAGTTGACTTAGGTCAAAGTCAGGAGCTAGGAACTCAGCCTGGGTCTCCCACAAGGGTGACTGGAACCGACCACCTCAGTCCTCATCTGCTGCCTACCGGGGGGCACATGAGCAGGTAGTGGGGTTGGCAGTAGAGCCAAGACTGGAACCCTGGCTTCTGGCAACAGTGGAAGTATCCAAGCAGCATCTTAACTACTGCACCAAATGCCTGCCCCTTACCATAATTTTTTTTAAAGATTTATTTATTTATTTGAAAGAGTTACACAGAGAGAGAAAGAGAGGCAGAGAGAGAGAAGTCTTCCATCTGCTGATTCACTTCTCAATTGGCTGAACAGCCGGAGCTGAGCTGATCTGATCTGAAGCCAGGAGCCAGGAGCCTCTTCTAGGTCTCCCACACGGGTGCATAGTCCCAAGTACTTGGGCCATCTTCTATTGCTTTCCCAGGCCGTAGCAGAGGGCTAGATCAGAAGTAGAGCAGCCGGGATACAAGCCAGAGCCCATATAGGATGCCAGCACTGCAGGTGGTGGCTTTACCTGCTATGCCACAGCGCCAGCACCACCATAGTTTTTTTTTTTTTTAATATTTTTGTTTTCTTCTGCAGCCAATCTTAATTCATTATCTAGTTGAACGAAAAATGAGTATCACAGGAAATAACAGACTTGTTTAAACAACATAATGCAGTTAATATATGAAAAAAATCAGTTAGCACATGGAAATATTATCCCATCCCAGATCTACCAAATGCTTTATATTTTTATTCAAACAATCATGTAGGGGCCAGCGCTGTGGCGCAGTAGGTTAATCCTCCACCTGCGGCGCCGGCATCCCATGTGGGCACTGGTTCTAGTCCCAGCTGCTCCTCTTCCAATCCAGCTCTCTGCTGTGGCCTGGGAAAGCAGTAGGAGATGGTCCAAGCACCTGGGCCCCTGCACTCACGTGGGAGAACAGGAAGAAGCTCCTGGCTCCTGGCTTCAGATTGGCGCAGCTCCGACCGTTGTGGTCATTGGGGAGTGAACCAAGAGACGGAAGACCCTTCTCTCTGTTTATCCCTCTCACTGTAACTCTACCTCTCAAATAAATAAATAAAATCTTAAAAAAAATCATTTAGAATCTGAATGTCAAAGAGGAAGAGGCACTGTCCCATGCAGAGACAACCAGGATCAACTCACTGCACCCTGAGCTCTAACTTTGCAGCAGAAATTTGGATTCTTAGCCAAATTCTCTGTCTCTCACCCTCTCTCTCTTTCTGTGTTTGTGTGTGTGTGTGTGTCCTTCTCTGTCTACCCCACCTCCTTTTTACTCTTTTTTTAAGAATTGCCTAATTAGGAGCAACCAACAGTGGTCACCATTTTTCCAGCTTTTGAGTACATCATTAGTGTAGCAATATAGGTGGGTTCCAGATAGTTTAACAAATGGTGTTGGGACAATTGATTTTAAGAAACGAGTTTGATCCATTGCACATCTTGTAGTAACATAAATTCCAGACAGGTCAAAGACTGTTTTTAATGAATCACAGAAGCTGCAGAAGAAACATGAGAGACTTTGTATTATATAATTTTGCAATGAGTAGGACTCTCTAAGTAAGCCAGCTGTGTAAACAACAACAAAGAATTGATTAGTAATACAATTGCCTTGGCATACACTATGTCTCAAAGAACGTGTAAAATCCTGGTTGCTTCTGGGACTCAGGGGTAGAAGAAAGTTCTAGTGTTCATTGACTACTTTTGGCACCTTGTGCATCTTTCCCCTGTGTTTTCTATTATGCAGTAGTAGCAACATCAAGTCCCCGTGGGTGCTCCTCTGGGCCCCACATCTGCCAGCAGCCTCCTTAGCCTCTGCTTGTTTCCAAAGGGCATGGGGACATCCCTTTCTTTCTCGCAAGGCTGGTTTCTGTGTGTTTTCAACAAGAAGAGGCCAGCACGAGGCAGGAGCAGTGTCCAGCAGGGCGGCTCCAAGCCCTCGTGTGACCGCATGCTGGAGGAGCGGGACCTGCGGTGGAGGGCCATCTAGCTGCGGTGCTTTCCGCCACTCAGGCCTCCTCTCTGGACTCTTAGGGTTTATTTATTTATGTATTTGAGAGAGAGAGAGAGAGAGAGAGAGAGGGAGAGAATGAGAGAGCGAGAGAGTGGGGAGGGAGAGAGAGAGAGATCTTCCAATCATTGGTTTATCCCCCCAATGACTGCAACAGCCAGGGCTGGGCCAAGCCAGAGCCAGGTGTCAGAAACTCCATCTGGGTGTCCGAATACTTGGTCCATCATCTGCTGCCTTCCCAGACACAGTAGATGGAAACTGGATGAGAAATGGAGCAGCTGGGACTCGATCCAGTACTTCCATATGGGATGCTAGCATTGCAAGTGACAGCTTAATTTGCTATGCTACAAGGCCAGCCCCACTAGCCTCCCTTTTTTTTTTTTTCATTTGTAGAAGTAGTTTAGATTACACAGCATTCAAGGCGCTGAGACAGTTCTAGAGCACTAACTTACCTGTTCCTAGCAAAAGCAGGAACGGAGAGTGATTAAAGGGACAGACAGTGAACCCCAGAGTATCTGGGTTCAAATCCCAGCCCTGCTGCTCCTGCTTTGTCCTTAGGTGAATCTTTAAGCTTTTTATGCTTCAGTTTTCTCATCTGTAAAGTGGACATGATAATATAATCTGTCTTGTAAGCACATTGGGAGGATTAAATGAGTTACTATATTAAAAACACTAAGAAAGCACCATGTGTGAGGGTACTTCAAAAAGTTCATGGAAAATGGAATTAAAAGATAAGTATATTTTGATGCAAATAAATAAATGAATGAATCTAGAGGCTGGTGTGTGGCAGTGAGTTAAGCTACCACTTGGGACACTCGCATCCCATATTGGGGTACTGATTTGAATCCCAGCTACTCTGCTTCCCATCCAGCTCCCTGCTAATGCACCTGGGAAGCAGAGGATGATGGTCCAAGTACTTGAGCTCCTAATATCCATGTGGGAGACTCCGATGGAGTTCCTGGCTCCTGGCTTCAGCCTGGCCCAGGCCTGGCTGTTGTGGGCATTTGGGAAGTAAACCAGTGGTTAGGAGATCTCTCTCTCTCTCTCTCTCTCTCTCTCTTTTCTTTTTCTCTCTGTCACTCTGCCTTCCAAATAAAAGCAAATTTTTAAAAAAATTAAAATTCATGCATTGTTTATTTAAAATATTCACATTCTATTAACTTTTTAAGGATCCCTTGTGTTAAGCTGCTTATTAATTTTTCTACTGGTTTATTATTAGTCATAGATCATGGGAGGTCTAGCTTGAGTAAGCCAGAATCACTTGTTTGTGACACACCTCACCCTGGGTTCCACCTCCAGATGAGGCAAGCACAGAAAGGGAGGCTCAGATCTCAGGACACCCCCACCTCAACCGGCTTTGATCACGCAAGGCATTATTAAAACTCTAGTCCTTCAGGCCTGTGGAGGAAACATGCGCCTGGTCTTCACTCTTGAGCTGCTGACATTGCAGCTGAGAAAAGTTTCTGATAGACGAGGCCACTGGAAAAAAAGAAAAAGAAGGGTAGGAAATGTCATTTATGGAGATTCGCTGTGTGTTGAATCATTTGCAAAAATATCCTCATTTAACCAAGGTGTATATTAACGAATCCATTGATCCCCGACTGCATCAGGCAGCCTGCAAGTGCAGAAGGGGCTTTGAGAGGAAGCACCAGGAGGCAGTGATCAGAGTATTTGCCCCCATTGCCACTGAAGCCAAGGGGGCTCCTCGTTAACTGTACACATTCGTAGGCCCAGCCCAGACTCACAGGCTCTGGATCTCCAAGAGGGAGAGCCTTGGGAAGCTACATTTTTTTTCAATTTGACAGGTAGAGTTAGAGAGAGAGAGAGACAGAGAGAAAGGTCTTCCATTGGTTCACTCCCCAAATGGCCGCCATGGCTGGCACTGCACCGATCCGAAGCCAGGAGCCAGGTGCTTCCTCCCGGTCTCCCATGCGGGTGCAGGGGCCCAAGCACTTGGGCCATCCTCCGCTGCCCTCCCGAGCCACAGCAGAGAGCTGGACTGGAAGAGGAGCAGCCAGGACTAGAACCCGGCGCCCACACGGGATGCCGGCGCCACAAGGCGGAGGATCAACCAAGTGAGCCACGGCGCCGGCCCCCAGGAAGCTACATTTTTAACATGGCTTCAGGCAACGCTTCTCACCCGGGTCATTTGAGAATGCTGGACTGGAGAACATCTGGAAGGGGCGAGAGGAGGCAGCTCTGTTCCCCAGATCTGAGTGCTTTGTTTGCCGGTCACAAGGCAGAGTGAGGAGGAGCCAGCAGCAGGCTCTGTGCTCGGTTCTCTAGTTGCCCACTCGGGGGGACAGGGACCCTCGGCCTAGGAGGCTTACACTCCCAGGGGCTTTTCTCCTCTGAAAACGACCAGAGAGGACTGGTGTGTACTTCCTGATCCACTGGTTCCAAGCCTGAGTACAACTACCTGGTTTTTAGAAAAAAATCTCTTTGAGTTCTGTTCTCACGCACTGTGACGTCAGCAGAACCCGAAGACTGAATTATAGCTTTGCATTCAATCAGGAATCATGTATTATTCTCCATGTTATCCGTCACTGCTTCCCCGATGCTCAGAAGACAGAGTGACAGCAATACACACAATGGGCGAGCACCTGAGGTGCTTTAAACCTATCAATAATAAGCATTGTTCCCAAAAAGATTTTGCTCAGTGGAAAAAGCAGAATGGAACGGCCTTTCCAATGGCTGGCAGAGGCTTTGAAATTGTTTCCCATTAAATGTGCAAATTCTGAGGTCCACAGATTTCCACCACCGCCTCGTTTATGTCCTAGACATTTGGTTTGGACTGAATCAAAAAAATATATCTGTTCATACTAAATACAAAATGATTATTGGATGTCCTGCTTCTCACATTTAACTGCATAACAAACACTAAAATTCAATCTATGTAAAATTAATGAGTTGGTGGTGAGTCTCGTGTATGTGTTTAATCAGAAAATTACATTTACAGTACTTGAAAGCATATTAATTGAAGTTTATCAAGAAGGCAGTAGGTATTTAGACACAAACACAAATGTGAAATATATCAATACTCACGCTGTAATTATCTATTGCAGTTGCCTTGCCTTGCAATTCTAATGTCCTTAAATAAAAATGAAACATAACACATACATTGGTCCTTTTAGGCATTAGCAATGTTTGATATAGATATTTTAGCTGTCCTTTTAAACTTGATTGAGTTACACAGTTAGAGTATATGTGCTTGCTGTTTTATTGATGAGTGGGACTACTAGTAATTGGCACATAATAATTCCCCTGATATTATTAGCTGCACATTTCTGAGGTTGAAATGAATGTAAAACATTCACTCAGCTTGATTCTTTGTATAATTAGAGAAAACAAGATCTTGACACAATGGCCTCCATACACTCTATCATAATAGTGGAACACGCTTACAAATCAAATCTAGCAATCACCAGCTTTGCCCTTACACTGGTTCCTCCGATTTTATTCCCCAGGGAAACGCGAGCGTCTTGAATGGTGCTTGTGGCATCTTACTGCATCACTAAGTCCAATGAACCTACTAACTCACTGGATGGGCACACGTTGGCCTGGTTTTTTCAAATATGGGGATTGAGATTCTTTTATTGTATTACCGTAGCTATGTCTCTGCTATTTCTCTCTCTAATGATCTAGGTATCTTGCTTCCTTTCCTGTTTAAGAATTTCTGGGCCGGAGCCGCGCTCACTAGGCTAATCCTCCGCCTAGTGGCGCCAGCACACCGGGTTCTAGTCCCAGTTGGGGCGCCGGATTCTGTCCCGGTTGCCCCTCTTCCAGGCCAGCTCTCTGCTGTGGCCAGGGAGTGCAGTGGAGGATGGCCCAGGTGCTTGGGCCCTGCACCCCATGGGAGACCAGGAAAAGCACCTGGCTCCTGGCTCCTGCCATCGGATCAGCGCGGTGCGCCGGCCGCGGCAGCCATTGGAGGGTGAACCAACGGCAAAGGAAGACCTTTCTCTCTGTCTCTCTCTCTCACTGTCCACTCTGCCTGTTAAAAAAAAAAAAAAAGGCCTTGAAATACAGCAATGAAAAACCTGATAATCTGCAAATAGCTGATTGTTTATCTCTGTGGATGTCTCAACACCCAGAAGTTTAATTGCGCTTTTATGCCTCCACTGGGATTTGGGAGGGGCTTGGGCAAGGCCATAGTCCCTTCAGCACCTCCAAGATCAGCGGCTTCACGGAGGCCAGCACTTCCTGCGATGCTGCACAAGCTAAGGGTGGGGTATTATTTCAATCACCCTCGATTCTCCCATAGCCTGGGGCATGGCCGGCTGTCCTGTGTGCAGACTTTGTCAGTAACTCTGCCAAGCTCTTAACTGCCGTCATGCTATTAATCCTCATAACCACAGTTTTTCTTTGTCAACCAGTGAGGAAACTGAGGCACGGGGCAATTACATGACTTTCTCCTGGTTCAGATTTAGAAGACAATCAAGAGAAAGAGGAAACTTGGCTGTGGGCCAGAAATGACAGAGTTGGGATCTGAACATAGGCCCATAGGCTTCCTCACACACTCAACTTTTCTGTCCTACATTGCCTAAGCGTATTTGTGCTATAGATCTTCCTATAGCCTACACATTTTCTAAAAATCATGGGATTGGCCATCTAACCCATGCTATCCTACTTTTCAAGTCCTTGTTTATGGGAGAACCAGGATATTTTATTATTTCAGATACCTGGGCAATGAAACAGCAGGCTTTTCCCTTGGCATCCAAGTCCTCACCCCTTTTGTAAATATGTTCTCACATATATTTTCCTGACTACATTTTGATTTTTTTGCCCAAGATTTCCCACAAGAAATACAAGTCTTTGCCTAGCAATATGACACAGCAGTTCTGAGCATAAGCTCTCGCGGCAGGTGACTGGGGTCACAAAGAAGCTCTCCCATTTTTTGTTCAATCTTAGGCAAGTTGCTTAAGTTCTTTGAGTCTCAGTATCTTCAACGGTAAAAGGGAGATGCTGATGACAGTAGCTATTTGCGCATCAAATGAGAATGCACAGACAGTGCCAGGCACCTATGCGCAGGCATGAGCTAGTGCTGTGTGTAGAATGCAGGCCTATGCTAAGAAGGCTCACTTCCTGTGCGGCCCCATTCTCGCCTTTTGTCTTTAATAGTAACTGGAAAGTAACTAAGATCCTTAGATCCAGAGGCAGAACAAAGGCATCTCCTAGGTTTTGGGCAAACAGTAGAGTAACAATGTCTTAGAAGGGACAGACCCTTTCGGTTCTATCTTCGCCCTATGGTAGTGACTTGGGGCACAGCACTCTCTCCATTTGACACTCAATATCTCCTTCTCTTAAAAAAAGGGGAGCGCCACCCGCCTCCCAAATGCCTACCAGTGTGAACATGCTGTGAAGTGCCCAGGCAATCCCTCCGCAAAGCTTGCTATTTCCTGTCCCACCTGACCGCCATCACCCAGCCCTGGATGCCAGGAACCCAGGCCATTCCTGAAGTTTGCACTTGAATGCCCAGAGCAGCTGCTAACACCCCCAGCCGAGCCCCACACCTCCTTAATCTAAAATCCTCATTAGTTCCAACTGCGGGCCATCTATTACCTTATGCCCATAATGGGAGTTAATTTCTGTTGGGATCAGATGGTCTTCCCCCTGGAAATTTTTATTCATATTTCTTTCCTGTTTTGTGATTCTCAATCGGAGTTTTCTAATAACAGATCATTTCTTTTTGTCTAACTTTAATCTGGGCCTGCTTGACAAGCCCCATCCTTTTCATTGAAGGGTAAGACCACTTAAAGGAAGGCCAATAAGCCCTTGCGCTGTGCGGCGGGCCGGGGTGATTTGTCACCCGGTGCAGTGGTGGTCACACCAATGGATTTATCTCAAGGTAAATGGAGATGCTGAGACCCGGGACCTGGAGCTTTGATTAAGGCGCCCTTTTTGTAGTGTTGATAGATGTTGCTTGTGTTTATCTATTTGAAATGCCACTAAATCTGTGAATACAATGGAAAAAGAGAGTACTTTGCTGCTGCAAACATATTAGTGATTTATGTTTCAGTAAGAAGCACAATAAAGAGACAGAGGCTATTAAGAGCAGCTATTTTCATGAGAAATAGTTCTGCTTTAAAACATTATTAACCCCACCTTGATAAAGACCTACATGCATGCATAATCGTGTTTACTTACCCCTTTAGTTTGGTGCAGTATGCATTTGAAGCACACATGCTCCAAATATTAATAAGTTAGTCACAGAATACCCACAGCAAAAGGTACCTGCCCAGGACCGCCGGCATGTAAATTTCCTGCTCTCCAGGAAGGGACACATAATAAACTTATCTAGGAAGCTTTGGAGTTTATGTGGACTTCATATTGCTCAAAGCACTCTCAAACCCTTCTCACCATCATTTGCTGTATCTCCCTCAGCACCCCCGCCCCCTTTGCCTTGTAGTAGAAATAACCAGTAGGGTGACACATAAAGATTATAATGCATGGATATAACTTATAACATGAATCAATGTCATCAAGACGCACCCATTTAAATGAATAGGGTCAGATGAGAGTGCTGTATCACCCTGACTTGTGTGACAGTTACAAATGCATCACCTCGTATGCATAATAGGAGTGTACAAACCAGAAGAGATTTGTAAACTTGGTTCATTTCAAGCAGAACTGAGCCGCAGGAATGGAAACAAGAGAAAAGGCAACTTGGGTTGGAGCTGTCCGTGACTCCAGGGTTTCTTGCTGGGCTGTTTCACAAAATCCTAGCCAGGACGGCTCTGTGCAGCTCCTCGGGGAACTGGGTGCAGCCCAGAACGGGCATAGCTCGCGGGCTGCCTCTCTACCACGCTCACCTCTCACAGCGTGCGGCTCTTGCCCGGGATCGGAGAGGGAGTGATAACGTGGGATGGAGGGGAGCACACGCTGCATGGAGGAGGCGGTTGCAGTGTGCAGTTCTTACCGGGGCTGGAATAAAACCCTAAAGACAAACCCAGGCGAGGCGAGCTTGGGCCTGTCCTCGTTGGCTGCGTTCACAGAGCGCAGAAGTGTTTGCGAGGCTCTGTGCTCGCTTTGCCGCCTTACGGCTGCGTTCCGGGCTCGGGCTCGTCTCTTCTGCGGGGTGTGAACGCGGTAGGGGTCGGGACCGTGCGCGCCGGGAGCGGAGCGGGGCAGCGGGCGCCAGGCCCGGCCGCGGGCGCTCGGGGTCTGGAGCTCGGCACCGCGGCGCGCCGGGGGGCGAGCGCAGCGCTTGGCGGAGGCCACACCTGCACCTCATTTGCTTCCGAGCCGCGCCATGACCCGCCTGCTGCTGGGGCGCCTTCCCTTTCATCCTCGGGATTATGACAAGTTATTAATTGCCACCATTAGCCGCAGCAGCCTGCCCGAGATCTCTGCTGCTCTCTGGAGGTGAGAAACTGCGCATCTGAACGCCGAGGGAAGAGGCGCCGAGCAGTGCGGGCCAAACGGAGCCACAATCTGCCCAAAAGGGATTGTGAGATGGTGAATAATTTATTAGAAAACATTTTTCTTTGTCCTTTCCACAGACCCACAAATCCTCCCCAAGCGCTCTTTTCCCAGCCTTGCAGATAATGTACTCACACATCTCAGAGCCTACTAAATAGACTGAGGAGGCTGTGGGGTTCACCCTCCACGCGGCGGCTGCCAGCACCGCGCAGACCCGCGCGCTGCCTCTGCCAACGGCCTGGCGATGGAGGCCAGGTCATTAGGCGTCTTTGCCCAGCAGATAGGAAAGAACGCTGCCATGGCCGCCCTGCCTTCTTGCCCGGCTTCTGCCTCCCACAGACCACGCAGACACCTGCACACCTGCTTTGGATTTGCACAGAACTCCACGATTTCGTTCTGCATCACAAGTAGCCACTGAACTTCTGCTATCATAGGGAATTAGGTGCTCTGATCCTGTCTAGGCAGAGGTAAGACCTCACCGTGTGCACAGGCACACCCAGTGGCATCTGAGAGAGTCCTGAGCTTATTCTCTTCTGGGGGTGCTTGGGAGGAAAGATCCAGGCCTGGATCTCAAAGAGGTGGAGCTGCAGTAGGGGATCCATGCAGGTAGACAACTAATTGGGCTGCAGACCCCCAGAGAGTGGGTGGTGGTACAGAAGAGAAAGCGGTTAATTCAGGGACCAAGCAGAGGTTTAAGGCAACATTGGGATTAAACACATTGGGATTGCATTTGATTCTGTCCTCTCTAACAATAGAGCGTACATTTGGCCAACATTTTCACAAAGAAGGCATCGGCTGAAATGATATTCCCAGTACCGCCAGAATGCCAAGCCTTGTTGGTTTCTTCTGCTTCGGGACTGCAATCAGAATTTCCTTCAGGCCCTCTGTTGGTGGAGGTTGGCCCATTTTTGTGGCCAATTCAGAGACTGCTCAGTGGTTGGATGCTGGGTATTTCTTTGCTGTAACCCAAGAGGCTTCTGCCTTGGGCACCAGGAAGGTGGAGGGACAGAGAAGCTTCCCACAGGGACAAACACAGAGACCACGAGGAGAGGCGCAGCCCACAGGAACTAGAACTGTGCCGGGGTGTGGAGAGGTGGGGAGGCGCAGGGACACTGCTCTGCACTGCAGCCAGGGTCATCTACCCAAGGTTACAAGCAACCGGGGTCAGTCCCCTGTCCGAAAGCCCTCTGTGTCTCCCACTGCCCTCAGAACACATGCAAGGTTGCTCAGGATTGAGACTCTACCTGCCTCCCTGGTCTTCATGGCTTTCCCTCCTCCCTCTCTTTCTCCAAGACACGTGACCATTTGTGTATAGTCACCGACACATACACACCACAATACATGCTGTGGCCACACTCGCTGTGGCCAGACATGCCTATTCAGGTGAACCACATAATTTATGCCATTTTGTAGGTCAAAGTCAATCGAACAGCAGCAATTTCATATGAGTCAACTGAAAATAACACAGTTATCATCTCTGGATCCTTGTCATGCCCTTCTTCGTGCCCAGAGCACTTGTCTTTGCCTGCCAAGCCCATGCTCATCCTTCAAGGCTCTGTTTCGTATTTAGATGCACCTCCTTAGAGAAGACCTCCTCACCATGCTTGGATGGATGACCCTCTTCTGTATTCCCAATGTACCCTCTGCCTACCCTCTTTTTGATACGCAGTACATCCTACTGTAAGGGTCCCTCTCTCTCCCACTCCTTCCAGTCTGTGTGTCTCTTCAGTGCACACCTGTATCTGACTATATTCCTAGAACCTAACCTGGTGCTGGCAGAGTGTAGATTCTCAATAAAAGCCTGATGAATGGGTGAGCGAGATGATGGATGGGCAAAGTAACTGGGAATGGAAAAGGAGTCACGGAGGTGACTGAGTAAGAGCTGGGGTCAAGTGGAAGAGGATTTGCATGGTAACAAAGAAGCAAGAAGCTTGGTCAAGATGTTGGGAGTTATAGTGGGGATTCTTTAGGGTGCTACAGGGATGGGACACGCCCAGCCCGTGATAAGGCCTGTGAAATTATTTGGTCCAGCCCTGCCAAGGCTACTTCAGTCAGGGCTCAAAATTCAATAAATCTATAGCAGGCTAATTTTTAGGCTGATAATTTTGAATGGACTCTGAATGATGTTATCAATATCTAAATGGCCCTTGGCAGAAAGAAGTTCCCCACCCCATCAACTAGATGAATCAAAGAGGCTCTCAATCCCTACTATTTTAATTTTTTAAAGATTTATTCATTTGAAAGGAATGACACAGAGAGAGAAGGAGCGAGAGAGAGAGGGAAGAGAGTGTCAGCTTCCAACCTTTGGTTCACTCTCCAAATGCCACAGCAGCCAGGACTGGGCCAGGCCAAAGCCAGGAGTCAGGAATGCCATCGGTTTCCACGTGGTTCTGCTGCCTTCCCAGGCACATTAGCTGGAAGCTGGACTGGAAGCAAATAGCTGGGACTCAAAGCAGCAGTCTGATGTGGGATGCTGGTGTCATACGGCAGCTTAACCTGCTGGGCCATGATGGTGCCCTCTCCCTGCCATTTTTAAAAACAACTATTTTTCTCCAGAATATATTTGCCTGCATAGAGGAGGTGCTCAATAAATAGTTACTGAATTAAAAAAAACAAATAAAAGAATGATTATTTGATGCCAGTTTTAGCTAGAAAGCATAATGGCTCTTACTGAGTATTTAGTCTGAGTTTGCCATACTTCATTTAATTCTTACTCATGTTTTGAGTTTGAAAGTGCTTTCATGACAACCACAATGAGAGTTCCAATCCTCCTGCTGTTACTGACAGCAGGGGCTTTATGGATAAATTACAAATCAAATGTAGGTATACATGCTCCTGCATGCACACAGTAGAAGGGATATAGTTCATTCATTAATTTGGCCAGAGCATTTTGAGCACCCATATGAGTCAGGCCCCGTGGCTGGTACCAGCCACTCACTCCTACCAGCTCCTGCTCACAGACCGCTATGAGAGATGGTCTGGTATATAAAACATTCCAGCTGGGTGTGATCAGTGCACCAACCCAGGGAAGCCAGTGTTCCTGAAGAAGAGAAGAGGAAGAAGAAGGAGAAGAGAAGAAGACGCGAGTAGATCAGGCTTGGGAGGGTTCCTGAGATTTGAAGCAAGGTTTTCCTGGGGGCAGCTTGTGCCAGCTGTCTCTTCCAGGTTGCAGAAAGAGTACAGTCAGCCTCACCCATGGAGAAAGGAAGATGAAAACAGTGCAAGGGCTCAAGCACTAAAAGAAGACTCTTGGTGAACTGGAATCATTCATCCATCCATTCATTTATTCAAGACAGCGAAGCCTGCCAATAGTTCATAGACTAAATGATTGTGTCTCTGCCACTGCCTCCCTCTACCCACCACCAGGCTCCCAATTCATGTGCTGAAGCCCTGCCTCCCCATGTCTTCCTTTTGGGAGCAAGGGAATAATTAGAAGAGGTTGCAAGGTGGATCCTGATCTGATAGACTCTGTGCTTTTACGAAGCGACTTCAGCAGTTCCTCCTCCCTCTGTGCGCATGCTCCAAGGAAAAGCCGCATGAAGGCGGTCTGGTGAGGAGGTGAGCGTCTGCAAGTCAGGAAGACGTCCTCACCAGAAAGCCACCGTACTGGCGCCTTGATTTGGGGCCTGGAGCCTACAGAATGCAAGAAAATGAATTTCTGTTGTTGGAGCCGTTCCAACTACAGTATTTTGTTCTGGCAACCCAAGTAGACTAAGAAAATCATACAAAGGGTCTTCAAAAAATTCTTTGAAAATGTGCATTATGATGAAAACTATGCATAAATTTCAAATTTATTTGGTGCTAAAATAATCTTTTAATTCCTTTATTTCACCGACTTTTAGAACGACTTTTCATTCATGCTTCTAGCACTGTATGAGTGACCCAAGATAAATAAGACCACTCACTTCCCTGAACAGCTCATGGCTACATATGAGACAGACTGATCAATAAACACTGACCAAAGTAAACATCTGGTAGATTAGGCCATCACCTGCTTGAAATAATCAAGATTTATGAGTATTTTATTAGGTGAACTATTTTATCTGTTCTTCATTAAGCACACTGAGTATGATTGGAGGATTCGATGTGGGAGCCGTGCAAACTGTTTACCAATATTTCAATTTTTTCTCATCATTGACACATGCCTTATGTACCTGAAGTTAGCTGATAGGGGTATGTGTTTGCTTTAAAAAATGAAGTGTGAACAAAGTGACAGATGTCACTTGCAGGCAGGGACCTTTAAGAGCAGGTGAACAGTATGCCAAGTTCCCTTCCCCTATATACTAACCATAAACTTTCCAGGAGAGAGAGTCTCTATCAGCCTGCATCTCTGAGTGGGACAACCAGGAGCAGTGGACCTAGGACAAACAGGCAGTATAACAAAGGAGCTGTTAGTGCTTTATGCTGCTATTCTGGGGTTATTTGTTATTGCAGCAAATCTAATCTGACTAACGTGAACTAACCTAACCAACAAGACCTAACATGACTAATGTGAACTACATTAACCAACATGACCTAGCATGACTAACATGAACTACATTAACCAGCATGACCTAGCATGACTAACGTGAACTGCATTAACCAACATGACCTAGCATGACTAACGTGAACTACATTAACCAACATGACCTAGCATGACTAATGTGAACTAACCTAACCAACGTGAACAATGGGACAGGTATTTGGCAGAGCAGCTAAGTGGCCAGTAGGGACATCCACATTCCATACCAGAGGGCCTGAGTCTGAGTCCCAGCTCCACTCTCAATTCTAGCTTCCCCTTAATGTGCACCCTAGGAGGCAGCAGGTGATGGCTCAAGGACTTGGGTCTCTGCCACCCGCATGGGAGACCTGAATGGAGTTCTAGGCTCCTGGCTTTGGCCTGGTCCAGCCCTGGTTATTGTGGGTATTTGGTGAATGAACCAGTGAATGGGAGATCTCGGTCTCTCTCTTTTGCTGCTTTTCAGATAAATAAAATAAAAAACTTTTCAAGTGAAAAGAACAAGAATTTATTTGTGTTCTGATTCTGGTAGACATTTGGGGATATTGGTTTTGCGACTTGAAGCCCAATTATAAGGCTGAGGACTGGGTTACCAGGTTCTGCTCTGCTTGGGGGTTACATTTATCCACTTTCAGTTATAAAACACATTAATGGATTTCTTTACAAGCAATAAGCAGTTAGGGTTTTTCTTCCTCATCCACCTTTTCAGGGTTACCTCCTTCAACTTCCATATAAAATCTGTAAGCAAAGAGCTTCTTGTGAGAAGCTATGTCCTTTAGAGACTCAAATGACAAAGGGTATGGCTCTCTCTAATCTTCCAGAAGATTTTGTCCTTTGATGTCCTAGTCATGGGCCCAGAAGCAGAGGGCTCTAGCATCATCTGCCTTTAACCACTTGCTGTGCTATTTACTAGCCATGTAGTCCTGGACAAATTAATCAATGTGTTAAACTTTATTTCTTCTCCTGTACAAGGAAAATGATGATCATATCTACCTTGTGGGAGTGTTTCATAGAATTCAATAAGATCAAGCACATAGAGCTCAATAAATAGTAATTATTAGTAGTATTATCATTATTATTTTACTCTCAGGATAGGTGAAATACAAAACCTAAACTAAATGTCCAATGTCCATATCGCCAAAGCCATGAGTATTCTTGAAGAATGTACTTATGGATGAGCCGGGAGAAGGGGGTTTGTATTATGATCTTCAGGCTCCAGCCCAAGGTCTGTGATCTCCTGGCACCCAGAGCTTCCAGAGGGAGAGCAGATCCCAGAAAGGTTCCATTCTGATCGGCATGCAGCCAAGAGTGGACCTGAGTTGAAGCTGGTGTGGGCACACAGTGAGCTGGTTCCGCCAGATCTGGGAATGAGCCATCTAATATGGCTTCTCTTTTGGATATTTAGCAACTTGCTCTTTGGAGAAAGATTATCTCCTTTTTGAAAGTAACCTGACCACCTGTCAAAGCTGGACTCGTGAGAGGAATCGAGAGGCTAACACTGGGCAGTCTGGCCAGGCTCTCATTTGGGTAATTACACTGGCAGTGGCTGCTGCACTCCACATCAACTTGGCTTCCAGGCTCAACCACGTTCTGCGGCTGCTGGTGTGACTGAAGCAGGACCTGGGAACTGCCCAACATGGGTGAAGAAGTAGGAAGTGTGATTGACACGGGGCTCTGTGCTGAGCACTTGTGCTATGGAAATGATTTTCTCTTTGAGGAAAAGTGGCAACCAAGAAAAGAAGAAAAATGAAGAGGGTACCAAACATCCTGCCTCCTCTCACAAACACAGAACATTGTGAACCAGTGGACTGAAGATCTCTCTCTCTCTCTCTCTCTCTCTCTGAAAGGAATAGTCACAGGAATAGTCGCAGGAGTGAAAACATTGCAATGCATTGCCAAGGACCCCACCGCCTGCCTTGCCTCTATTTGAAAGGGAGAAGGAGAGGGAAAGGGAAAGGGAGAGGGAGAGAGAGAAAGTCGATCCACTGGTTCACTATCCAAATGGCTGCAACTAGTGGGGCTGGGCCAGGAGCCTGGAACTCCTAGGAGTCTGGATCTCCCATGTGGGTGGCAGGGCCCCAAGTACTTGGGTTATATTTTGCTGCTTTCCCAGGCACATTAGCAGGGACCTGGATTGGAGATGGAGCAGCCAGGACTCATATGGGATAAGGATGTTGGTGGTGGTGATTTAGCCTGCTGTGCCACAATGCCAGTCCCATACACACACAAAATTCTTGAACTCTGGGCTCTATTTGATACATTTCTAATGGTGTTTAGCAAGGGCCAAACCATGCACTATGGACCAGTGATGCAGCAATTCTTAAGGCCTTTGTTTTCTCTATAAGGAGCTGTAGTCTTGCAGTAATTCAATAACCCACTCATTCAACACATTTATCAGCACCCATTATATGTCGGGCGCTGTGTTGTATCAGGCATGTAATAATGAACAAAATGGAAAGACCCCTGCCCTGGTGGAGCTGAGAGTCTAGTGGCAGACCTGGATATAGTGAGGTCAAATAACTACACAAGAAAGAATTGATTCTATGTCAGCAAAGGAAAACAGTGGGACACGTAAGACAGGACATGTGAGAGGGGTTGGTAGCAACATTTAAGCAAATATTGATAGTGCACCAGGAAAGGTGCAGGCCAAGGGCTTCCGGAGTGCAAATGTCAGTGTGCTTACACAGCCTCCCTGCTGCAAGTACGGAGCTGCTCTGTGGGAACCCAGCTCAGGAATCAGACACCACACATACATCAAAGAAGTATTTCCTCGGAATGCGAACCACGAGGGATCTAAAATACTGGCCTACTGAAACTTTCATTTTATGATGTTTCTGTAACTGTATGGATATCTGAATTGCTTTATGGATCATTTATTTTCCAAATATTAAGCCATTTTATAGCATGATACTTATCACAGAAGCAATTAGCATATTTTGTGTCTCATTTCATTTTGTCGTTGCTGTAACAGAACACCTGAGACTAGGTAGTTCATAAAGCAAAGAGGACTATTTAGGCTCATGGCTCTAGAGGCTGGGAGGTTCAAGATCAAGGGACTGCCTCTGGTGAGGGCCTCATGCTGCTTCAGACCAGGACAAGAAGTTGAAAGAGGAGAGCGGACGCTCGCAAGTGTGGGAGTAGTCTTGTCATCAGCATTCACCAGTCCCTTCGTTCAGCACATTTGCTGACACCCTTGTGAGAGCAGAGAGGGCTGAACTGCCATAGCTGGCCCCTTCCCACCAGAAAGACTCAACCAGCTGCCGCTGGGCCCTGCCTCTTCACATTAAGGAATTAAGGTTCCAACACGTGAACTCTGGGGGCTCGCCCTCAACCCATAGCACCTAGCTTCCTCCTGCATGCTCTCTCTGACTGCTCCACACCACCCACCTACATCCTGCCATGGATCTTCAGGATTCTTTTCTATTGTCTGTAATTCCCTGTGCCCGCCCATATTACAGTGCTTTTCATGTTTTAATAATCGCTGACTTGCTTTGCATCCTTCACCTTCTTGGCCTCTTCCTTTGAACTTCAGAGAGAGGCCCTGCAGCCTTGACCTCCCTGGTGTTTTTGGAAGCCCCTCTGGCTGCCTTCCTGTTGTAAAGGGACAGTGATGATCCTAATTCATCTTAATCCTGAGCTGGTGCTCCCTTTGGCCAAATGTATATGAAAAACACCATTCAGGGGGTCTGACCCAATAAAACCTTATCCTCAGGGCAGTTAAGATGCCTGTTGGGATGGCCACATCCCACATCTGGGTGCCTGGGTTTGAGTCCTGGCTCTGGCCCCTGACTCCAGCTTCCTGCCAGTGAAGACCCTGGGAAGCAGCTGACGATGGCTCAAGTAGTTGAGTGTCTACAACATACATGGGAGACCTGGACTGTGTTCCCAGCTTCTGGCTTTGGCCTGGTGCGTGGGGCATGAATCCACAGATGGGAACTCTCTTGTTTCCTCTGTCAACTTGTCTGTCTCTGTCTCTCTTTCTCTCTGCCTTTCAAATACTTAAAATAAATAAATAAATAAAATGTTAAAATGTACAATATAGTCTATTCCTTCAAGGTAGGACTCGGGGGCTGGTGCTGTGGCGTAGTGGGAAAAGCTGCTGCCTGCAGTGCCAGCATCCCATATGAATGCTGCTTCGTGTCCTTCCTGCTCCACTTCTGATCCAGCTCCCTGCTAATGAGCCTGGGAAAGCAATGGAACATGGCCCAAATCCTTGGGCCCCTGCACCTGTGTGGGAGACCTGGAAGAAGCTTCTGGCTCCTGGCTTCAGATCAGCCCCGCTCAGGCCATTGCAGCCATGGGGAATGAACCAGTAGATGGAAGACCTCTCTTTCACTCTGTCTCTCCCTGTCTCTCTATTTCTGTAACTCTACCTTTCAAATGAAGAAATAAATCTTTAAAAAAAAAATGCTAGGACTCAGGCAAATGGCAGTCATTGCAATGTTTCCACTCCTGTGACTATTCCCGGAGCAATACAGTGTAGTGGATAAGAGCATAGTCTCCGGGTTCAGGCCACCTGGGTTCTGTGCCTCCATTTCCTCATCTGTAAATTGGGGATGGTGATGTTCCCATCTCAGAGTGTTGTGAGGAGTATTAAATGAGGATAACTCATTTAATACATGTGAAGCCTCTGAACAATGCCTCTCTATTTAGACAGTTCCCAGCACTGCACTAGGTACTGCGGGACCAAAGAGTGACACATTCATGCACTAAATATTCTTAATGCCATCTCCATGCCAGGCACTGTGCCAGGTGTGATAAGACAACAGGGAACAAATAAATCTCATCCCAGCCTTCAAGAGTTGACAGTACTCCTGGGGTACATTGTTCTGTGATGCCGGAAGTCCCCCGCTGACAGGTGGGGGTCAGGGGAGCCTGCCTGCCCTGGAGGACGGTGCTAGGACCTTGGAGGCCTGCAGGTGGGGACAGGCATGTTCTGGACACGGGAAATGGTAAAAGGGAGAGAGAGTGATTCCCTAGGCGGTGGTATGCAGGGAGAGGGGCCAGGAGAGCATGGAGGGGAAGACGAGGAGGGGCCCGTGGGGGGCTTCTTGGTGCTGAAAAGTGCTGTGCACACTGAGGAACAACTGGGCGGGTGGCAGAGAGTGAACAGCCAGGTCTGCTGCGCACCACCATCTTGACACTTCTCCCACATGGCCTTATAGTGGGTCCAAAGTACACTTGTACTTTCTCCAATCACACTGTGAACTCCTTGAGGTGGAGACCTGGGTCTTCTCTTTCTTTGAATCCTCCCTAGCCACTGGTGGCCTTCTGAGTGACTAGGCCCCCAGCTGGCCATCTCTAAGCACCTCTTACATACTCTCAATTCCAGCACTGTTCCCATCACCTGCCAAGGACCCCACTGCCTGCCTTGCACACCATGGCCCGGGCTTCTTCCTCCGCCCCTGCCCTGGAGTTATGACTCATGCTTCCGGTGCTTTACCCGGGACACCTGCTCCAAATCTCCCATCATTGTTCCCTGAAGCAATTTCATTCTCCCTCACCAGACCCTCTCTCTGGTCCCCATGCCATCAGTCCACTACGGTTATTTTACTCTCTAGACACAGTACAGGGGGATAGCAATGGCTTGGAATCACCCAGAGATCTAAGCCTGAATCCCATCTCCTAGCTGTGAGGCTGTAAGCAAGTTCCCTAAATCTCCCTGGGCTCTATGAGTCTCATCTGTAAAATGGAGCTGATCATGCCCACTGAAGGCTTGTTGTGGCAAGGACTAAATAATGGTTCTATAACCAAGATGCTGGTCAAACATAGTAGCAAGCTCCCTGCCAATAGGTACAGTATGTACTTTCCAAATCTTGAGCTCTCCATGTCTATATTTTCTTCTTGTGGTAACTGATTCAGTTCCCAGAAACCTTGTAAAACAGTCAATTAGGGTCAATGAAAGATAATTTCTTGGCACCAAGAACTCTGTTTTCAAGATCCATCCTGCATGCAAGTTATTCTCACCCGCTGCTGCTAACACGTTTCTGAACTCACCTGTTGATAGTGATGCCAGACCTGGGAGCTGTCAGTGGTGCTCATTCATAGAGAACACGTGATTCTGAAGTTGCTTTTCTCGAGACCAACTTGTGTATGGCATCCAGAACAATTAGACCCTGATTTCCAGGCCACATCTCCATCAAGACACTGATGAGTTCTAAACCCAGGAGCTTTGCTCAAGTCACTGATGGCAGTGGCAACAGCAGCATCCACGCCCTTGGATGGAATCATGACCTCATAATTAGTGAGTCCGTTCATTATCTTGGGACAGGGTGACGCACAGGAAAGAAAAAGAGTGAGGGAGATTTAAAAATGTGAACCAGGAAAGGAAGAAAGATGAAAACCACTTAAAACTCACGCATGTAATTTCAAGATCTCTGTACCCATATACTGAAGTTTGGGAGACATAACGGACACAGGTGCTGGCTGCAGCGCCACCTCAGGAAGAGCTGTGAAGTGCAGCGTGTCTGCCTTCCCCATGGTCCCATTGCCATGCTCTCAACTATCCGTGAGGACGAGAAGGAAGATGTGAGGAAGGAGGAGAGGAGAGAAGGAAGAGAGGAAGCCAGCAACTCACGGAGCACCGTCTACCACCATCTACAACGTGCCGGCCTCCTCCGATCCATTGACATGGTGTTGGGCACACACATACTGGTTCAGAGTCCACTCTTGGCTGACCTGGGCGATGGCCTCAGTTTCTTTACATGTAAAGTAACATCAAAGTGATCGGGGCGTGAAATAAGATCACATATATTAAGCCCTTAATATACAAAGGAAGTGCTCAATAAGCTCCTAACACTATTTCATTGTTTTCCCACCAAAGGGTGAAGAGGGGCCGCAGTCTCATCTTGTGAATGAAGCCATGGGTGACTGGGGACGTGATGTGGCCCATGAGATTTGTGAAGGTGAGGGCCATGTCCAACTCTGTCACTGCTGCTCATGCACGTCTCAGGGCCACGGGAGTCTCTGGTGGACGCCCACAGTTCAGGAAGACTCAGATTCCACCGGCCCTTATCCAAGGCCAGTGACCCTTCCAGCGCAAAGTGGCTGTCCCCAGACAATCCTCTGTCCCCATGGGCAGACACAGAGTCGTGGCTGAAAGTATAGGCTTGAGAGCAAACAGCCATGGCTCAGGTCCTACGTTACATCGCTGCTTTATAAGTCAACTATTTATATCTTACTCTCCATGCCTGTGCTTGTCCCGTCCCTTAGTCTTTTGGATATTCCAGAGCATCTCAAAGGGAAATGAAGGAAAACGAGGACTCTGGGGCAGAGTCTTAAGGAAGAGCCCCACCCTTGGAGGCCAGATGCTGGTGACAAGACAGGAAAACTGCAGGGATAAGCTAGGATGGTGCACCTGGAGGCTGTGCTGTAGATGGCAAGAGAAAGAATAAAAGAAGGCAGATTTGGGAAGGGAGCTAGTAGTTGCTGCGCACTGCTTGTGCTTGGTGTTTTGTACGAGGTGCCTCATTTTATTCCCATAAGAGCTCTGTAAGATTCCCATTCTACGGATAAGGCAACAAGGATGAGAGGGGTTAAATCCCATCAGCTACTTGAATCCATCTTGGTAAGTGGCCAAATGAGACTCTTTTTCCAGGCTGCTTTGGCCCCAAAGCTCAGTCTCTTTCCACAAGTACGGCTGCCTTTCCTTTAAGGTAAAAGAAAATAAAAACAGATTTGTTGGCTTTTAAGTTTACCAAGAAGTTTCATCTCCTACTGCGTCTCCACTGGGAAGTGATTTATCTTTGTTTGGAAACAACACCCACGTCCACATTCGGCTCTCAATGCACTTGACCTCTTTTTAATGCCCCACACCTATCAATGTAATGTGGAATCTGCAGCGCCCTGGTTCCTGGAATCTTATTCCATGGCCAGGTGACAAATCTGTGCCTCCTTTAAAAATAATGATTTGTGCTCAGCGGGAGTTTTTGTAGCAGAGAGATAAATAAGCATATTCTTTTCTATTTTAAGATATAATATTGATTCTGTTTCTTATAACACAAGAGAGAAGTAAGTGAGAAATCAGAGAGCTGGCTTAAAAATTGAACCCTGTAAAGTTTACAAGCAATCTACAGTGAAGCTAAATCTAACCTCCGTGAAACAAAAAATAGCACAATCACTTTACAGGAGCTTCTGGGCGGCTCTGAAATCCAAGTGCTCAGGTTCAGGCCTTGTAATAAAAGGAAGTTTATGATGGTTTTGTAGTAGAAGTAGAAGCGGGAGGAAAGACCACTTGTGTTACTGAGCACCCTAAAACCAAAAACCTCCTGAGGAAGGTTTACTGGGAGTGAAAGTTGGTTTTAAAGAGAAAGGAGGAGCTGGCATTGTGGCACAGTGGGTTAAGCTGCCCCTTGCAACATCAGCATCCCATATGGGAGCGCAGGTTCTTGTCCTGGCTGCTCCCTTTGCAGTCCAGCTCCCTGCTAACATGCCTGGGAAGGCAGCAGAAGATGGCCTAAGTACTTGGGCCCTTGCTCCCTCATGGGAGACCTGGATAGAGTTCTGGGCTCCTGTCTCCTTTATCATTCCTCCTTACAAATAAAAAAAGAAATCTTAAAAGGGAGGGGGATGGATATGGAACCATAAAGGAAGCAAAACCCCTCATTAATTCAGGCAGTGCTGGAAACATTCTGCATCTGTTCATTTGTTTAGGGGCCAGCGTTGTGCCAGCATCCCATATTGGTACCAGTTCTGGTTCCAGCTGCTCCTCTTACAATCCAGTTCTCTGCTCATGGCCTGGGAACGTAGTAGAAGATGGCCCAAGTGCTTGGACCCCTGTAGCCACGTGGGAGACCTGGAAGAAGCTCCTGGCTCCTGGTTTCAGATTGACCCAGCTCTGGTCATTGCAGATATTTGGGGAAAGAATCAGCGAATGGAAGACTTCTCTCTCTCTCTCTATCTCTCTCTCTCTATCTCTCTCTCTGCTTCTCTGTAACTCTGCCTTTCAAATAAATAAATAAATCTTAAAAAAGAATCTGTTTATTTTCACCTAAGAGTAGCACATATTTTAAAATGGTCTCATACAGCACTTGGTGCATATTAGATGCTCAAAATTACAGACACAGACACCCCAAAGCGGCCTAATAATTGGGGAGCCATGCTGAACCTCAAAACCAAGTCACTTATTTAATTGAGCACATTGTTCCAACTAATCTGTAAGGTAGCATCTTAATTTAGCTGTAGACTAAGAGTTGCTTGTGTTTAGGTTTAAGGAAAATGAGAGGAACTCTTTATCCACATAAATGCTGGGCTTCACACGCCCATCTTGTTTAATAAGTTATCTCTGCCATCCTCTTTCACTGATAGGTAAATTGAATCAGAGCCCCAAGTCACCTGCCCAAAGCCACACAACAAGATGATACAGAGAAAGTGGACTGTTTATTTGCTCATCGATGGGGTGAAAGCTTCCCCTTCCACATGAAGAGAAAGTTAGAAAATTGTACACAGGGAGGGAAAACAAATTCTGCATAAGAGAAAACATTTTCTAAAAATACAAATGTGGCCTAATTTAATTTCCAACATGTCTCCACCTTGGGCTTGGAACAAAAAGGTTAAAATGCAATTCTCCAAAACGAAGTTATCCGAGAGAGGAATATTAACCTCCTCGCCCCTTGTACTTTGCCCGTTTTATCTCCTTTTCATTTTTGTTTGTGGGTCTATTCATTTTGGTGAGGCCAGGCACGTTGCTAGGTAACGGGCCCAGGGCGGGCCAGCGCGTTCGTGCGGCTGGCTGGCCCCGGTGGCCGGCTTCCCTAGCGCTAGCTGCCGGCAATGCAGCCTCTCACGGAAGGCATTTATCACTGAGCAGGCCCCGTAATGGCCACTCAGTGGAGGGGAAATTGAGCTGACCCGAAGGCCAAAGCTGTTAGGGAGACTGGTGGGAAGGGTAAGAGGGTCACAACACCCTTTTCCCACCCACTTAGTGGGCAGTAAGCGGTGGAACAGCCCGGCCACTGTTTTCACTAACGTATCCTGAGGCTTTGCACCTGAAATAAATGTTTGCTTGACATTAACGATAAAAAAAGAGGCAAAAAATAAAAATCGGTTTGCTCCAAGAACAATGAGCTGGACAATGAGCAGTGTGATTTGAAGTCAGCCAAAGTTTCCTCCAGATCTGATGTCCATGGCTGTGCCGGAAGGCGGATTTGCAGAGAAAGAGGGTTCTAGATAATTAGTGTCTTCTGGTTGTGGTCTCTGGAACAATGATCTGCCTACCTCCTTGAACTTGAAAGTAGAGACATTAAATCTGTGTGCTTTTTAATCTTTTCCTTCTAAATGGCACCAGTTGTACAAGTATCAAATTGTGATCACCACCAAGTAGATATTATTTTGGTAACCATCCTTTTAAATTTTCTGCTTAACTGTAATGACATTTTCTTTTAATATTTGTGCCTAACATGCGATAAAGTTTAAAATGGAGACCAGGAATTCAAAAACAGTACTCAGGTGTATTTTGCAATGTGGAGTAATAAACATATCTAGTGTGATGCTTTCCTATACAATTAATAGATTTTTTCTGAAACATTATTCAAATCTTTGCCTTTTTTCCAAATTATTTTACATGAACAAATTTTAATACAAAATATAGAAAGTGTCATTACAAACATAAGAAATACACAAGTGACACATGCAAGGATGAAAATTGTTAGAAACAGTCTGAAGGTGATACACAAAACCCTTCATATGAATAGCGTAGGAATCTAGGCAAGCTTCAGTTATGGAAGAAAACACAAATTCCTTTCCCAGACTATTTATTTTTTTATTTTTTTTTTTTTTACAGGCAGAGTGGACAGTGAGAGAGAGAGACAGAGAGAAAGGTCTTCCTTTGCCGTTGGTTCACCCTCCAATGGCCGCCGCTGCAGCCGGCGCACCGCGCTGATCCTGGCAGGAGCCAGGAGACAAGTGCTTTTCCTGGTCTCCCATGGGGTGCAGGGCCCAAGCACCTGGGCCATCCTCCACTGCACTCCCTGGCCATAGCAGAGAGCTGGCCTGGAAGAGGGGCAACCGGGACAGAATCCGGCGCCCCAACCGGGACTAGAACCCGGTGTGCCGGCGCCGCAAGGTGGAGGATTAGCCTATTGAGCCACGGCGCCGGCCCAGACTATTTATTTTTTGAATTATTTTTGCATTAGAACTTGAACAAGGACACAAAGTAAGTATTAAGTAAGACTTTTTAAAATGTCCTTGCATGAAAAAATAAGCATTAAACACAGGCTGAATTTCATTTTTCATTATGTTTAATATTAAACATTTTGTAGCTCCAGTATTCTACTTTACATGGATGCAAACTCATCGCTTACTTTTCGAATGAGCAACGCAGAACCACCTATGGGAAATCGTCACTCTAGATCTTACTGGCTGTGTGACGGGGACCGGGTGCTTTGCTCTGGCTAAGTCCCAGTTTCTCTTAGTGAGGGGCAGGGTGACACCTGCCCCGGCTACCACCCTGGGCACTCGTGAGGAAGAGACGAGGTGTCAGCAGTGAAGCACCACGCTTGGGACTTGGGACTTGGGACCATTTTATTAGTGTGAGAAATACGAAGGCTTGGAGAAACAGAGGGGATGAGAGGTAAGTTCTCGGATGGAATATGGAACTGGGGTTCTCTTCTCCGTGGGGTGGTGAGATGCCAGCGTCACAAGCCCGTTAGGGCCAGGGTGGTTCTTTTGGACGATTTCTCCTCATTTCCGTGCAGGCGAGGGGAACCGCTGCAGCTCTACCTCAGGGGCGAAGGCAGCTGAGCGCACAGGACGGGCCGCCTTCTCCACCCTGGCTCCAGTGCTTTCAAACAACAATATTTAACCAACAGAAGAGGAGACCGAGTCAATCTCGGTTTTAGTGATTCCCCTGAAAGTCATCAAATAAAAATGTGAACTTTAAAATTGATCAGGATTAATTTCACTGACACTGTATCATAACAGATACCTCTTCAGAGACTCATTTGTGGGGCTGCAGATGCAAAGAAAGTAAGGAAAGAAATAAATCAGAATACAATCAGGCAATTAGACTTTTGCCATTGATAGAATACTAAAAATGTCTGATTTATCAAGGCATTAACAAACAGAAGTAAACACAAGACTTATATTTTCTTACAAAATACCTAGAGAGGAAGCTTAAAATAATAACCAAGACCATGTGTATCAATAAATTTAATTTATAAATATTGCTCCATTGCCAAAAGATGCTATTTCATTTGCTAATTTGCAGCGTTTAACAGCCAGGGATGATTTATCCATCCAAGTGCCACTCTGATGTGTAACTGCTGTTCTCATCTCCATGGACATTTTCCTACCCAGATGAGAGAGTTCTGGAGAACGTGAAGCAAGTTTAATAAGTAATGTCAGGTCGTCTTTACCTGCAGCCGTTATCTCTGATCTCCAATTAGATAAATATGTTAGAGTACATACTTTTCTCCATAGCGATATCAATCCCAGTGTGATAACAGTCAGAAAAATAGTTACCTGTGCCAAGCAGTGCCCTACAAACTTATGCATATTTTCTCATTTAATCCTGACAAGTATTCTATAAAGCAGATATTCTTACCCCTATGCACAGATGAGAAAAGTGAATCTGAGAGAGGTATGGCATTTTCTAAGTGTCAGAGTCAGGATTTGAACCCAGGCCTGTTCAACTCCAAAATACGTGCTCATAATCATTCCAGTATAATTATGTCGGAATATGTGCTTGAGGGAACAGGTGTTCAGTTTGGTAATTAACCTTCCATATCAGAGTGTCTGTATTTGATACCTGGTTCCAGCTCCTGCCAATGTGGATGCTCAGAGTCAGCAGTGGTGGCTCAAGTCACTGGGCTCCTGCCACCCCCGTGGGAGACCTGGGTAGCACTCCAGTCTCCAGCACAGGCAGTGCACGCTTCAGGGATGGGTATTTGGGGACTGAATCCGCGAATGGGCACTCTCTGTCCCTAGCTCTCTGCATCTCAAATAATCTTTTTTTTTTTTTTTTTTTTTTTTTTTTACAGGCAGAGTGGACAGTGAGAGAGAGAGAGAGAGAGAGAAAGGTCTTCCTTTTGCCGTTGGTTCACCCTCCAATGGCCGCCGCGGCCGGTGTGCTGTCGCTGGCGCACCGCGCTGATCCGATGGCAGGAGCCAGGTACTCATCCTGGTCTCCCATGGGGTGCAGGGCCCAAGCACTTGGGCCATCCTCCACTGCACTCCCGGGCCATAGCAGAGAGCTGGCCTGGAAGAGGGGCAACCAGGACAGAATCCGGCACCCTGACCGGGACTAGAACCCAGTGTGCTGGCGCCGCAAGGCGGAGGATTAGCCTAGTGAGCCGCGGCGCCAGCTTCAAATAATCTTGTTTAAGATTTTATTTATATACTTGAGAGGTGGAGTTACAGACAGAGAAAGGGAGACACAGAGAGAGAGAGGTCTTCCATCCACTGGTTCACTCCCCAAATGGCCACAATAGCCGGAGCTGGGCTGATCCAAAGCCAGGAGCCAGGAGCTTCTTCTGGGTCTCCCACATGGGTGCAGGGGCCCAAGCACTTGGGTCATCTTCTACTGCTTTCCTAGGCCATATGCAGGGAGCTGGATTGGAAGAGGAGCAGCCAGGACTAGAACCAGCGCCCATATGGGATGCTGTCACCTCAAGCAGAGACTTAGCCCACCGTGCCACAGCACTGGCCCCTCAAATAATTTTTTAATGTGCTTGAAAGTCTTGGGAATCAAATTTCTTTCAAAACAAACTGCAGTGTTTTTTTAAAAAAATTTTTTATGTATTTCCCCTCCCCTCAAAGAAACCTTTTATTTAAGGAATACAGACTTCATGCATTTCATAAGCACAACTTTAGGAATATAGCGATTCTTCCAAACTGTAGTGTAATTGCAGAAGCCGCATAATTTAACACAGGCCAATATGTATAAAGTTAAATTTTGGTCAAGGAATTTTAGCTGTGAAAGGACCTGAGGAGGCATCAAAATTAAACTTTCATTTCGCAGATAAAGCTGAGTTGAGATGATATGTGATTGACCAGAGGCAAATCTGCAGTTAGTAAATGGACATATCGTTGGATGACTGCCCCCCCCAATACATTGCTGTAAACTGGCCTCCAATCACCAGTATATTTAAAGTGTCATCCCATACACAACACTTCTATCTACATAAAAATGTTGGGGAAACAAGTCCGCTGCCAGATAAGGAAGAGATGACTTAGAATTCAGAGGCAATCCACCTTTTTTGTTCCATGGTGGCCTTCCACATGCCAGCCTTGTGTCAGGCTCAGGCTCTGGGACATGAGACAGGAGCTCTCGGTGTAGAGTTGCACAGTAAGAATCAAAAGACTATGAATTCTGATTAATTTTAAGTAACTTACTAGAAATGTAATTTTGAGCAACTACAAAAAGCCTGGGGTTAAGTGAAATAATCCAGGGGTGGGTATTTGGAACAGAAGTTTAGATGGTATCTGGGGCGCCCACATCCATATCAGGGTGCCTGCATGCACGTGCTGACTTTGCTTCTAATCCAGCCTCCTGCTAGCCTGGAAGGCAGCAGGTAATGGCTCAAGTAGCTGAATAGAGTTTCTGGAAGGCTTTGGAGGAATGAACCAGAAGGTAGAAGATTCTCTCTCTCTCTCCCTCCCTCCCTCCCTCCCTCTCTCCTTTGCCTTTCAAATAAAAAAAAAAAATGAAAATAAATAAAGCAGATGCAAATGTGAGTGTGGTATCACTTGACCCCAGAAGCAAAAGGGCCCTGAGCCATTTTCCTCTTAGAAATGAGAAGTGGGAGAGGCTGTGGCGCAGTAGGTTAATCCTCTGCTTCGCCGGCATCTCATATGGGTGCCAGTTCTAGTCCCGGCTGCTCCTCTTGCAGTCCAGCTCTCTGCTGTGGCCCAGGAGGGCAGTGGAGGATGGCCCAAGTGCTTGGACTCCTGCACCCACGTGGGAGACCCGGAAGAAGCTCCTGGCTCCTGGCTTTGGATCGGCAAAGCTCTAACCATTGCGGCCACTGGGGAGTGAACCAACGGAAGGAAGACCTTTCTCTCTGTTTCTCCCTCTCACTGTCTGTCTCACTCTACCTCTCGAATATATAAATAAAGTCTTTTAAAAAAAGTGAGAACAGAAGCAAAAACACTTGGCCAAAGTGCCATTTCCTAAACAGTCTACAGGAAAATATGGAGCTGCCATTCGTCAGAGTTCCTCAGCACACAGGCAGACATCAGAAAATTATGATGTCAATCATACTGGTAGAAAAAAGAAAATCCAAAGAATAGAAAGTAAAATAATTCTACAAATTTATAAGAGACAGAGAAAGAACTTCTTATTCTATGAATACCAATGTGTACAGACTCAACCAGTTTGCCCCTGGTGAGCAAATCCAGAGGTGGCACAGTTTGGTAGGGGCAGAGCCAGCACTGGGACCAAGCAATTGTGACTCAACTCTGTGCTTTTCCCACTGCATCATTACTTGGGCTAATATCAATGCTCAGAACACATATAAGACTACATTAAAATTAAAAGATGAGATGGCTGTAGTGTAAATTTTGAGATCCATGCTTGTTTTTTTTCATAATATACATTTCTCAAACTTTTTGAAGAGCCCTCATATAAGAAATATAGAACAGAGCAAAAAATTGGCACACTTTTATGTGTATCTCCCAAGATGGAATTAAAATTAAAATTTCAGGCCGATTTTTATCACAAATTTACAATGATTTGGCAAATTGATCAGGTACAATCTGTTAGCTAACTATGTATCAATTAGTATTAAGGAAATCCCAAGTACACAGGACAGAAACTGACACATAGTAATATTTGTTAAATGAACGAATGAATACTACTTGTTTTCCTCCATTTCTTCCCAAGTGATATCAGGCAAACGACATTTTAAGAAAATTATAGTATTGTTTTAAATCGATAAAACTTAGGACAGGCATTCGGTGCAGCAGTTAAGATGCCTTTTGGGACTCCAGCAACTCAAACCAGAGTGCCTATGTTCAAGTCCTGGCTCTACTTCCAAATCCAGCTCCCTGTGAATGTGTGTCCTGGGAAGCAGTAGGTGTCCACCATCATTCTTTGGTATACCATGGCCCTACTAATTCTTACAATATGTACTGTCATGTCCATTGCAGTCTCATTGGAACACTGCAGGGTTTATTTCCGAAGGCAGGTATTACGTTTGATTAAAGTTTAACTTTACCGTGGCACATAATAGTTACTCAAGGAATGTTCACTGAACTGAGCTGTTGAGCCAGGCTGCATAACAAAGGGTTCAACAAACTTTTTGATGGCTGCTTCTATGCCAGAATTATAAGAATTAAGGCCTTAAATATCTAGTTCATATCCATAGTGAAACTATTAAAGGTAATTGAAACCCTGATAGTTGGCATTTTAAGAAGGTGTTGGATAATCCTATTTCATCCTATGAAATGATTAGGCTCTTCTAAAAGGCACAACTATTTCTAACAGTTTTAAATTCTAGCTTGTGCTCCTTTAAGGGAAATTTAAAAAAAAAATTTATTTACTTGAGAGGAGGTGGGTGGAGAGAGAGAAAGCATTCTTATGCAACAGTTCATTCCTTACATGCACACAACATCTGGGGCTGGGCCAAGCCAGAGCTGGGAGCCAGGAACTCACTCCAGGTCTCCACATGGGTAGCAGAGACCCAGTGACTTGAGCCATCACCTCTGCCTGCCAGGGTCTGCATTAACAGGAAGCTGGAATCAGGAACTGTGATGGGTATTGAACCCAGGTACTGATAGGGGATGCAGGTACCAATAAGCCAAATGCCTGTCTCTAAGGAAAAATATTCTTAATCAAGTAGCATTTAAAATGGTATTCCATTGAAAGAAAAAAGTACACATCAGGAAAAGGCAAGGATTGCCAGCAACCAGCCAAAGCAGAAGAGAGGCAGAGAACAGACTCACTCTCAGGGCCTGCAGAAGGAACCACCCTGCCAACACCTTGACTTGTTCCTTCTAGAACTATGAGACTGTGAGTCTCTATTGTCTGTCCACCTGTACTTGGTTAATGGCAGCTCTAGGACATGAACACAATGACCATCTCAGCATCCTGCCTTCTTGGTACATCACTGATACTAGTAATACAACAATATGGTTATTATCGTGTGTATCATATCTTATAGCTAGTAGAGGGATGGTCTGGAAGGAGAGAGACACAGATATGCTCATGGTGCAGGGCAGTGTGGTAGTGCTGTGTTGACAATGTGCACAGGTATCTGTGGATCTCAGAGAAGGCAGGGACTCAGCAAGGCTTCTAGAACAGTGCGAGGATATGTCCAGGAGAAAGCAGATGAGCTCAATTGTCCAACATAGATCACCATGTCAAGAAGAAAGTAATTGAAAGAAGGGTAGGGCTCTGCTCGTCGAAGAACTTTTTTTTTTTTTTACTTATTTATGTTTATTATATTTGAAAGAAAGACAGACAGACTGAGAGATCTTCTACCCACTGGTTCATTCAAATGCTGGTAACAGCTGGGACTGGGCTATGCTAAAGCCAGGAGTGAGGAACTTAATCCAGGTCTCCCACATGAGTGGCAGGGACCCAAGCACTTGAGCCATCAGGGCTGGCTCCCAGAGTGCACATTAGCAGGAAGCTGAAATTGAAAGTGGAGCTGGGACTTGAACCCAAGCATTCCAAAATGATATGCACGCATCCTAAACAGCAACTTAACTGGTGTGCCAAAGGCCTGCCCCCAAAGGACATTAAAACTTGGACACTTACAAGGTGCTTTAAAACCCTCACTGGGCAAAGGTTGGTCTGCACAACAGTTGAATTGGCACAGCTGCCGGCTTGTTGGGCGTGAAGAAACCATTCAGGGCCCTCAGGACTCAGAGTGTGGTCTGAGGACCGTAGCAGCAGCAGCAGCACTGGGAAGCCTGTTAGAGCCCAGCTCCTCAGACCTGCTCCATCAGAATCTGCCTTCCGGCAGAAGGCCCCAATGATGGGCTTATGTGCAGAGGTTGAGAAGTGCTATTCCAGGGGATATGGTGCTTCTGCTGAGCCAGGAAGTCAGTGGGCAAAAAACTGGGTGAGGTGAGAGTGGGACAAGGAGGTAAGACACCAGGGCATTGTGAGGGAGCAAGCAAAGACCTGGTGGAACCAAACATCGAGGAATGAAAGCTGAATCAGGCCCCCAGGCCGTTTGTGCTTTATACACACTCGTCTTTGGGTCTCTGGTCGACCCGTGCTTTTATCATGACAGACACAAGGGGAGCGAAGGAGGCCATTGTCCCAGGGTCACACATCTAGTAAATGTCAGAGACAGGATTCTAAGATACCCTTCAAATACCCCAGGCCTCCGTGGGTAGCAAATTCATTTGACCCAGAACACCCTTCTTTCTTTGTGCCAGTCTTGCTCTTTCGTCCAGACCCAGCTCCAGATTTATAAAGATGGACTGGGCTTCACCTCTCCAGGTATGTAACCTCGGGCGCGTGCCCTGGCCCTTCTCACTTCAGTGACGTCATCCATAAAAGGGTGATAGTGAAATCCACTCAGAGTTTAGACTGAAGTTGAGAGGAGATGAGATGTGTGAAAACACCCTGCACAGGGTAGGAAATGATAAATGCATTGGCACTTCAAAAAGTCTGTGCCAAAGTGGAATTAAAAAAATAAGTTTGGGGCAGGCTTTGTGGCACAGCAGGTTACACATGGGATCTCCCATTTCATATGGGTGCACCTGACATAGAGCCCTGCCTCTGTTTCTGGTCCAACTTCCTGCTACTGCATCTGGGAGGCAGCAGAGGACAGCCCAAGTACTTGTTGGCTGCCACCCACATGGGAGATGCAGATGGAGTTCCTGGTTCCTGGCTGTGGCTTGGCCCAGCCTCAGCTGCTGTGAGCATTGGGAAGTAACCCAGCTGATGGAAGATTTCTCTCTGTGTCTCCTCCTAACTCTGCCACTCTGCATTTCATATAAATAAATAAATAAATAAATAAAGTTTTTTTTTGACAGGCAGAGTTAGACCATGAGAGAGAGAAAGAGACAGAGAGACAGGTCTTCCTTCAATTGGTTCACCCTCCAAATGGCCGCTACAGCTGGCGCACTACGCCAATCCGAAGCCAGGAGCCAGGTGTTTCCTCCTGGTCTCCCATGGGGTGCAGGGCCCAAGGACTTGGGCCATCCTCCACTGCATTCCTGGGCCACAGCAGAGAGCTGGACTGGAAGAGGAGCAATTGGGACAGAATCCGGCACCCCATCCGGGACTAGAACCCAGGGTACTGGCGCCGCAGGCGGAGGATTAGCCAAGTGAGCCACGGTGCCGGCATAAATAAAGTTTTTTTAAGAGATATATTTATTTTGCTGCAAAACAGACTTTGAAATTCATGCATAGTTTCTTGGTATGGTATATTTTCCCATGAACTTTTGAAAGCCCTGTGAATCTTTTTCTTTAAAAAAAACTTTATTTATTTACTTGAAAGGCAGAGTTACAGAGAGGGCAGGAGAGAGAGAGGGAGCTATCTTCCATCTGCTAATTCATTCCCCAAATGGCCGCAACGGCCAAAGCAGGGCTAGGCTGAAGCCAAGAGCCAGGTGCTTCGTCCAGGTCTCCAGCATGGGGTGCAGGGACCAAGGACTTGGGCCATCCTCCTCTACTTTTCCAGGCACATTAGTAGAGAGCTGGATTGGAAGTGAAGCAGCAGGACTCAAATCGGTACCCATATTGGGTGCTGATGTCACAGGTGGGGCCTTTACCCACTACACCACAACACCAGCTCCTCTTGTGAGTCTTAAAGGAATAAGAGAAACAAGTCAAGTGTCTGAGCATAAAAGCAAAATGACCACTTATTGAGAAAGTAGCAGGTACTCTTTTGGGCAGCTGAACATTTCCTCAACATTCCCCAAACATCACCTATTGTGATTATTATCATCTTTTTTTTAATGAGTAATTAAACTGTGGCCCATACAGGTTAAGAAGTTTGTTCACAGTCAAAAGAAGAGCCAGACTGGGATTTTAATCCAATTGAGGCCAAAGTCTAACCTTCCAGAAAAAAATGACAGGGCTCAGGGTTAAGAAGCTCCCTACTTGGGGCTGGAGCTGTGGCGTTCCTGGTAAAGCCACCGCCTGCAGTGCCAGTATCCCTATGGGCGCTAGTTCGAGTCCAGGCGGCTCCACTTCCAATCCAGCTCTCTGCTATGGCCTGGGAAAGCAGTACAGATGGCCTAAGTCCTTGGGCCCCTGCACCCATGTGGGAGACCTAGAAGAAGTTCCTGGCACCTGGCTTCAGATCAGCTCAGCTCTGACCTTTGTGGTCAATTTGGGAGTGAACCAGTGGATGGAAGACCTTTCTCTCTCTCTCTCGGCCTCTCCTTCTCTCTCTGTGTAACTGACTTTCAAATAAATAAATTAATTTTAAAAAAAGAAGAAGCAGCAGCTCCCTACAGGTATAGCAGTCCGCCCCAAGATCACACCTCTGTACTTTGTACCTACAGAGATAAAGCTATTTCATCAAACTTGCACCATTACCTCAAAAAGCCTGAGTACTTTTAAAATTACATCCCTTAATACTAGAAAAATACAGCTGTCAGTGGTGGCATGGGGTTTGGCTGCTCTCATGAAATACAAGCTGTGCTAAAGGGTGATATGCTAAAGCTGTTCCTTGCTGTACAGCACTGTGTGTATACCCGAAGCAGTCAGGAGCAAGCTTCCCACGTCCAGTGAAATGTTTACAGACTGGCAAGTTAATAGGAACAAGAGCTGTATCCAAAGTAGGAGTGACATTCTTTTGATGTTAGCTCCATGGAGTCCTTCCTGTTATAGTAGCTAGAATTTTTTAGGAGATTAGACTATAAATTGGAAAGTGCTTTTTCTAACCGTAGGCTGTTCCTGATTCTCAGTTATAACTGTTATAAGGGAAATGAATTTAGATGTCCAAAAATCAAATTATTTATCTTGGTGTTCCCCAAAGTTTGCAAAATGCTGAGCGATGTGATGCTCTGCCCTGCATTCTCCTCGTTGAGTCGATCTGGGTAAATTAATTACAAGACAATCCTTAGGAATCAAGTGTATTTTAAGTTCAGAGGCATCTGCTTAGAGACTTCTAATACCGCTAAATAGTCCCTTTGGAAATGCGCTCGTTAGTATGAGTGGTATAATTTTCATTTCCGCTGGCACCGTGGCATATGACTTCTTCAGTTTCAGCTACCCTCCGATTGACCTGTCAAGGGCACAAACCGCTCTGAAGATGTTCCAGCACCATTTGTGCTTCTCCAGTAGGTCTAAGGGACCAGATTGGTTTGCTCCATGAAAAGAAATAATTTAGAAGACAATTTTCCCTGGTTTTTAAGATGATACATACACTCAGTCCTTACTTATAATAAGCTTACTGGGCAATAGAACAAAACAAATAAACATTTTCTTAGATAACAGATATTCCATATGTCTGAGGCTATGAATTAAGAAAAAAAATCTATGGTGTGATTAATCCATTGCATAAACTGGAAATGCATTTTTAAGTTGAATGCCAATAAGATGCTGGCAGAAGATTGGGGGGCAGGGAAGGTGTTATGGGAAACACAGAGAACTGAAAATTACATTGTGGATTTTTTTTGCCTCCTCGCTAAAGTGAGAATATGGTGAGTTCTATCGCTTGGTGTCTCTGAAGCCACTGCGCTCTCATTTGGAAGAACTCTGAAGCAGGGTGACATTAACAGAGCTGCTCTTTTCCAGGTTCAAAACCAGCAGGAGCAGAGCGCGCCATCTGCCCGGTGCTCCACTGCGTGTAAGCAGCACAGCACTGCGTGGGCATCCTCCACAAGGACCCAGCAGAGCCCTCACCCTCCTTCCAAGTCGTCTGCAGATCTAGTTTTGGAAAGATCAGGTGTAGAGGAAAACAAATAGAAGCAAAAATTTTCTTTAGGTCATTAGAATTTTCAGATGCACGTAAAGCTGGCGTGCAGCTGCCCCAGAAGTATAGTTCACCTGGTGAAATGCCACCAATTCAGCCGCTCTGGGAGGCTGATAACGAAGCATCTGCTCTTCCTCTGCCTGGTGTGCTCTCTCCCCAGTTTCCCAGAGGCCAGTTCCAACCCACGGAACCCAGTCTCCAGCAGTCTGCCTCATCCTTATTATGGGATGGAGCTCCACTCCCACTGCACCGGTCCCCACCTGCTGTAGCACAATCCCCTTTGCTTCCTAGGCTTCATCAGTGCCTGATGATTTGCTTACTTTGTGTTTATTTTCCCCAAATGAAAGTAAGTTCCATGAGAACCAGAATATTCTGTGCTTCACACACACACACACACACACACACACACCACTCAATATAAAATAAGTAATGCAGACTAACATGCATGCAGGCCCTGTGTCGGAAAGGGACGTGGCATCTTCTGGGAGAAGAAAGGCTGTGTGGTTGGAGTATACTTCAATGTTTCATTTCCTATGTTTTTAATGTGTATGTTGCTACATTCAAAACACATGTGTACCCTCAACCTTGTGTGTTGATGGGTTCTGCATCCATGGATTCAACCAAAAGCAGATCAGAAATATTCAGGGGGAAAAATGTATTTGTGCTGAACACTCACAGACATTTTTTCTTGTCCTTATTCCCTAAACAATACAGTATCACAACTATGAGCATGGCGCTTACATTGTATTAGGTGTTGGAGGTAATCTGCAGACGACTTAAAGCATACTAGAGGAGGTGTGTGGGGTATGTGCAAATATTGCATGTTTTTACATAATGGACTTGAGTATCTGTAGATTTTAGTATCTGTAGGAGGTCCTGGAACCAACCCCTTGTGGATACCAAAGGAAGCCTGGATACAGACAATGGTCCCTCCACCACGGACGCCCGGGTATAGACAGTAGCCCCTCCACCACATTGTAGTCTGGTTGACAGTAATCACAAGTGTCTTCTCATATTTACCGTTTGTGTCTGGTATGAGTAGGCACTCAACAAATTTTTAACTGGTTCAAAAATAATTCTAGTCTATTAAGACCCCACTACCATAGATTTACATATCGAATTTTAGTGTAGAAAGTGGTTCACCATAATTATCTTGATGGATCACTCACTAACTTAGATATGTGATCAGATCTGTCCTAAAGGAATGTACTCATTCCTTTAAAATTTGATTCTGGTAGATTTTGACAAGGCAGGGAGAAAATATCTATTGGTAATCCTAATTTTACACAATATACACTAAAGACAAATACTGAGGCTAGATTAATCTCATCAAATTGGAATTTTCTTTTGCTTTTGCTTTTTTTTTTTTTTTTTTTTTTTTTAGCTCTTGGCATTCTTGTTTAGGAAGTTACTGTTTCTCGTACCAACAGATCATTCTTTCCAACCTTCCTGCCCTAGCCTTTCACCCCAGAAAGTGAAGAGAGTGCTGGTGGGAAGACTGACAGTTGGATAATTAGGAGTAACAAAGTGTGGAAAAGGCATTCCTTTGGCATGAAACCTTTCCCCCAGAGCAATTCCAGAGCACCCTACTGCACTGGCTTTGAAATCTTTGAAGTCTGAAAGCACAGCCTCTTAGGGGAATTTTACTGCCAAATATCTCCGTGAGTCCCCACGCCAGCTCTTTCCTCCTGGGCCCTCCAAATCACTAAAGAAGAATTGCAGGTGGTTCTCAACCTTGAACATTCTACGTGGGCAAACCTACTCCATATCTTAAGATGTTTGCCCAGGACAATTATTGGATTAATTCAAGGAAGAAAGACTGAGAATTCATATAATTTCAGATCCACAAATTCAGGTCCAATAAACATATTTTCCCCCTATTAATTATGGAAAAACAGAGGCTCGCATTGTGGTGCAGCAGGTTAAGCCGCCACCCGTGACATCAGCATCTCATATGGGTGCCGATTCCCATCCTGGTCGCTCCACTGCAGATCCAGATCCCTGCTAATGAGCCTGGGAAAGCAGCAGGAAGTGGCTGAAGTGCTTGGGTCCCTGACACCTACATGGGAGACTTGGATGAAGCTCCTGGCTTCTGATTTTGGCCTGGCCCAGACCTGGCTGTTGCAGCCATTTGGAGAGTGAACCAGCTGATAGAAGACCTCTCTCTCTCTCTCTCTCTCTGTCTCTTTCTAACTCTGCCTTTCAAATAAATAAATTATTTTTAAAAATTATGGAAAACCTGCAGCTGATAGACCTAATCTACTCAACTAGAAATCCCAAAGGCCTGGGAACCATGTCTACATTTTTTTTTCCATTGACAAATTAGTAGAGATCCTGGGAAGTCATACTTGGATTAATATTAATGAGTGATCATCAAAAATCTATCAATTTCTGCAAAAATCATGGCTTAAAAACAATCCAATCACACTAATGGCCTAAATAGGTCTATTATATTGAGAAAACATCATAGCTGTAATTTCTTGCCTTTATCAAGCTTTTGCAATCTGTGCCTTTTGACTTGCTGTCAAGAATTTTAAAACATGGGTTCTTTGCTTGTAAGCAAAAGAAACCCATTCTGATGAACTTAAGCAGACAAGGGACACATTAGAAAGATAGAGCAGTACAGAGAAGCTACTGGATGGCTGAAGAAACATGTTTGGAAAAGAAGGGGCAGATCCAAGAGTCTCTGTGGCAACCTGCTTCTCAAATGAATGAACAGCAACGATTTTTTCTCTCTGTTGGAGATTCGGAGTCCCACGAGGAAGAGACAGAGTTACCTAAGCTGGGTCATGGGCACAACCCTTGGCTAAGGGAAGAAGGGAAACTTGGTCCTCATCCTCATGTGCATTACAGACAACAGGGGGAAGCAAGTATCTGAGATATCTGGTGTATGAATACCCTTATAAAAAAAAGCTTGAGACTGAAAACGCACAAATGTCCACTAGAGTGGGTGGAGAAGGGGAGAAAGAAAAAAAACATTTCTTGAGTATTTGTCCACACCGAGAACACAGTGTATGAATTAACATGTATAATATATATCCACAAATAAAAATATATGAGTGAGTGAGTGAGCGTGTGTGTGTATACGTGTGTTGTTTCATCCACAGCTATTCTGAAAGGTAGATGCTTTATTCCCATTTTACAGATGAGGAAATGAGACCCACAGAAGTTAAGAGCCTTGCCCCGCACCACTCACCTAATCAGGTTGAAGACCTGAACCCAGATTTGTCAGATATCTGGACTCAGCGTTGCAAGCTTTAAATAACAATTGCTCATGTGTGATTGTCAGTCTGGAGTGTGTATACCAAGCAGAGGGCTGGCCCCAAATGGTCTGGAAAGAATGATTCTTATAGGAGAAAACGTGATGCTTTGTTGACCAACTTGGTTGCTAAAATGAAGTGCATTTACCAGGGGTAGTTAGGGAAAGAGCACAGGACTAAGACTGGGAAGAGTGGAGTTCACATTTTGGCTTTGCCACATTGCACTTGTGTAACTCTGGGTGACCATCTGTGATGTGGGGCTCCTCACCTAAAAATGGAGCCTAAAAACACCTGACAACTAATTCCCGGGGCAGCAAAACACAAGCTTCAACATCTATGCCAGCCGGCGCCGTGGCTCAATAGGCTAATCCTCCACCTTGCGGCGCCGGCACACCGGGTTCTAGTCCCGGTTGGGGCGCCGGATTCTGTCCCGGTTGCCCCTCTTCCAGGCCAGCTCTCTGCTATGGCCAGGGAGTGCAGTGGAGGATGGCCCAGGTGCTTGGGCCCTGCACCCCATGGGAGACCAGGAAAAAGCACCTGGCTCCTGGCTCCTGCCAGGATCAGCGCGGTGCGCCGGCTGCAGCGGCGGCCATTGGAGGGTGAACCAGCGGCAAAAGGAAGACCTTTCTCTCTCTGTCTCTCTCACTGTCCACTCTGCCTGTCAAAAAAAAAAAAAAAAAAACATCTATGCCAAGTTTCTTCACCTCAGTCTCTTTTTTTCATGCAAAAATAAGGATAATATCTATATCATGGATTACTGCAAGAATTAAATGAGACAGACTAGGTAGATCCTGAGATCCTGAGCACACGTCATGTGAACAATGCCTGGTAGTTCCTTTTCACATCCCATAATTCTCATGAGGCTCAGAAAGACAATGTATGTGAAAATGCCGAATCTGCGACAGGCCAAATGAGCACATATATCACCCGCATTCTTCATAACAACAAGTTAGATAGGCAAAGGTAGGAACTAAGCCACAGCACTTCAATGGCTTCAAAGTGATAAGGTGAGATGGAGTCTGTGGTCACAAAAGGGATCCATAGCCTTGGCAGCCCATGGCAAAAGCCTTAGATGATCACTGACATCATAAAAAAAGAGTGCTAATTGTTAAAGGTACAACAGTAGTCACTGTGCACTTGCTCCCCAGGTAGGACCTCTGTCCCTATCGAATTGTGTGAGAATGGACTGCAAATTCTCTCCCCAAACTGTACTATATATGTTGTGTGTGGGTGTGGGTGCAAATTGTTGAAGTCTGTGATTAGCATAGAGTTGGTCTTCTGTGTATAAATTCATACTAAAAATGATCCATAATGAAGAAGGAGATGGGAGAGGGAATGGGAGGTGGGATGGGACCTGGGGGATGGGTGGTAATGGGAGAAAGAACCACTGTATCCCTAAAGTTGTATCTATGTAAAAATGCACATTAAATAATTTTTTTAATAAAGTGAGTACTTATTTGAAAGGAATTCATGTTTGATAGAGATGAGCAGAGTGGCTAGCTGTTCGCTAAACCCCTTTCTTCCTCCTCTCGCTTACACAGCTCAGCAGAAACTTCCAGGCTGTCCCGCAGTTGGGTGCCATCACGTGCCTGAGCCCCATAAATGGCTGCGGGCATAGGCTGAGTGCACGAAACCTCCCCAGTACAAGCCTTCATCTGCTCTTCCAAAGCACGCTTGGTAATCACATCTTCCTATTGTAGAGCCCCAGGGAACCGGGGGCCTGGGTCTCTGAATTCCTGTTGACCGCTGCTCAGGGATGTGCAATTGACTCTACACAGTAGCAAAAAAGAAACGTTGACTGTGGCAGACTGCTGAGTTTTAGCCCTTACATATTCTAACACACATGTTATATTACACATATACTCACAGGTGTATGCACGTATATACAAGGGTACTTCAGACAGTTTGCAGGAAAATGGAATTGAACGATTATTTTGGTGCACAAACTTTTTGAAGCCCATGCATAGTTTTTTTTCAGAATACACATTTTCTATAAACTTCTAGTATATGCATACACACACACACACACACACACATACACATACACACAGTTACCGTGGTCATATATGTGACATTACAAGCAGTGTTACATCAACTCCAGGTTTCCCAACCTCAGCACCAATGACATTTCAGGCCAGATTCTCCTTTGCTGGGGAGGCTGTCCCGTGCATTGTAGGATGTTGAGCAGAACTCCCTCATCTTTACCCACCAGATAGCCAGCTGTGACAATCAAAAATGTCCCTAGACATTGCCTGAGAGGCAAAATTACTCATGGATAAAAATCACTACTTTAACTATTATTTGCGAATTAATTCACTTAAAAAATTATTTTTAAAAAATGTGTAGGATTGAGGAAGAAAGAATAACTTTCCCCCAAAGTAGTCATAAAACAGCTAAGGATCCTAGCCCAGTGAACTACAACTTAAACTGTGTCCAGGAACAAATCTGTTGAATTGAATTCTAAGGATTAAAATTTTTAAACAAAATAGTGTTCCAAACTGGATTAGAGACACCATTATCAAAGACAGAACCTGGCATTTCTGGCTGCTCTGAGAGGTTAACTACTGTAATACTATTTCTCGAGGTGGTTTTATTCCTGTTTTTGGCAATGGCCTTGGAAGAGAAGTGTCTTTCATCAGAGTTATATTCTTTTTGTCCTCAGTGTATAGGAAGATAATGATCTGATAGTGTAGATGGTTTAACATAAAAATCCTCCCACTGCACAGCTTCCAGAAATCATTTTGGAGGAGTAAAAGCCAAGTAGCAATATATGATCACTTTCTCTTAAACACTTTATTCATCATTCTAAAAAAAACTCATAATACAAAATTTTTCAACTTATAAAATGCCCGCAAGATAAATTTTTTTCACTTCTTTTTTTCCTCTTCTTTAAATGAAGTTCCTTTCTATATCACTGTGCTAAAAACATGTTAGGGAATCCACAAAGTTCTGCTGACCCGAATTAATCTTGGCATCTCTCCACCACAAATCAAAGAGATGTCCTGATTTATTTGAAAAGGCATTTCTTTCTCAATTTTGATGAGTAAAATTTGCTCACATAAAAATTAAAAATATGAAATAATAAATCTTTAGAAGGGATACTGCTTCACCCCTCCCTTGGTTTTCCCACCAATATCTATTAACCATCAACCATATCTGGATATATATATATATATATATATACACATATATACACACACACATATATATATACTAAAAACTGTAAGAGCAGAAAAAGTCATGCTTCTAATAAACAAAATTATGAATTTGATGGAAACTTGGAGTTTCCTATAAAATTCAGATTTCCATATTCTCCATTTTTAATTTTTTAAAAAGATTTATTTATTTTACTTGAAAGTCAGAGTTACACAGAGAGAGAAGGAGAAGCAGAGAGAGAGAGGTCTTCCATCTGCTGGTTGGTTGACTCCCCAATTGGCCTCAATGGCAAGAGCTGCACCGATCCGAAGCCAGGAGCCAGAAGCTTCTTCCAGGTCTCCCACACTGGTGCAGGGGCCCAAGGGCTTGGGCCATCCTCCACTGCTTCCCCAGGCCATAGCAGAGAGTTGGATAGGAAGTGGAGCAGCTGGGACTTGAACTAGCACCCATATGGGATGCCAGCACTGCAGGCGGCAGCCCCACCTGCTACACCACAGTGCTGGCCCCCTTTTTTCAATTTTTAAAAATCATTTATTTACTTATTTGAAAGGCAGTCACAGAGACAGGGAAGGAGAGACAGAAAGAGATCTTTCGGCTGCTTGTTCACTCCCCAAATGGCTATAACAGCTGGGGCTGTGCTGGGTGGAAGTCAGGAGCCAGGAGCTTCTTCTGGGTCTCCCATATGGGTCCATGGGCCCAAGCACTTGGACCATCCTCTGCTGCTTCCCAGGTGCATAAGCAGGGAGCTCGATCAGAAGTGGAGCAGCTGGGGCTCAAACTTGCACCCATATGGGATGCCAGCATTGCAGGTGGCAGCTTAGCACGTTGTACCACTACTAATTTACTGTTTGAAAATATTGCTCGCCTCCTAACAGCCAGGACAGATGTGAGCTGGCTCCACTTAGTTCCCACTGCTCAAAAAAGAACATAGCAAACTGGCAAGAGAGGGCACTTGTGTATGGGAGGGGGGAAGGGGGTGTATGTGGGAGTGTGTTGATCTAACAAGAATTACTAGTATTAACCAGTTAAAGCTTCTGAGAAGTTACTGACTGTGTACGTGAGGAAACCCCTAAGCTTCCTATACAGACTGCAAGCAACCTGATGGCGTGGAGCTGCCCGAGCCCCCGCAGTTTTCATGTTACTATGATTTCAGGTAGGGATCCTGCGCGAACCCCGGAAATACAAATCGCACTAAATCTACTTTTATAGCGGCATTGACATTCAGCATGTATGTGAGAAGCTAGCAACAACACACATCATTCTTTTTCAAATCCGCGCTCATTCTTGTTTTGCATTTGCGCCAAAGCACGGAAAGCCCATGAGTAATCCTTCCAGAGAAAGTTAGCAGGCGCTGAGTTGACTGTGTGAATGGGAGGAGGGGACAGCTCCAGGTACTCACTTACCTCTTTGTTGTGCTCGCTGGAATCCGGAGAACTACGCACACCAGCTTGCCAGGCTGCACATTTTGCCGTAGCCCTGACAAAGCTCTAAGTCCCAGGCCTCCTGCCTAGGAAGAGCTTTTCCAGCTGGAATTTGGGGATAGACTACAAAAGTTCTTCCCCTGAAAGATGGATTAAATTGATCATTTTTTCCTAGACATAGTGCACTTCAGGCTCATTTTGCTTTGTAATTAAGAAGAAAGCCAGAAACATCATTTACACATTAAGAATTTAATAGATATATTTTTCTAGCTTTATGCATTAGCACAGGACAGCCCATTAATGAAATAAGTCTTCCTTCAGGGTCAATTTAGATGGCTGTAATCTTCTGCAAATATATTGCAAATGAGGATCATTTAATGATCTTAAAACTAACTGCCAGGAGAGGATTGTTATAACTCTCCAGACAACAAAAAGAGACTTGGCATGGCGTGCAGTATCCTTTCTTTAATTTAACAAATGTTTAATTTCTGGCCACTCCATGAAAAAAAAATTGCAAATATTATCTTCTGTTTAGGTTAGTGTCTGGCCTGCTGACCTAGGAGGTTAATTCTGCTTATGGAAAGCTCAGGGCTGCATGAAATAATCGATAAAAGGATAACAGTGTTGCATTGATAAAATATACCCTTTGCATTGTTGATATGGCCATTACTGTCAACAGCTGCTAAGACCCCCGTGGTCTGGCTCAGTTCATCCCCTGATACTGATATCTACTGCCATAATCATTCTTAACCTGTGCCCAGCATTCAAGCACCTAAAAGTTCTTTCACATGTGTTATCTTATTTGCAATATCAGAAGGCAGATGTAGAGGGTGTCAGTTTCCCTTTTATAACATCCTAGGAATCTGGGGTTTAGACTAAATGCTATGCTCCCGTTCCATTTCTCTAGTCCCCAGCAAGTAAGAGCAAAGATCTGGGTTTCCTGACTCTTGATCCAGCATCCATTCAGATCAACTTAGGAAGCCCTCAGCTTTGGGAAAACACTGATCTAAAAGCTATAGAAGTCTGGAAGGAAGATTTGGAACAAGGCCTCCATGCCCTTTGAGAATGTACCGTCTCGTAGGAGAAATAAACCATTTTCCCCTAAAAATAGAGGAAACCATATATGTAAGCATGGGGTTAACTGTCACTGTAATTCTTAAAACACAGTATTAAGAAGTTCATGGAAAGGAGGAATATTATGGGATCCAGGAAGTAGAGAAGATTTTGTGGAAGAGGTGGACCTGAAAGAAGAGCAATAATTACGTAGGAGGCAAGAGGCAGCACATAATCCCCTGGGACTTCCAAGGCAGATAAGCCTGGGCTCAAGCCCTGGCTCTGCCATTTACTAACAGGGCAGCTCTGATCAACGTACTTAAGTCTGTTAAACCTCAATTTCTTATCTGTGAAATGGGAATAATAATTAACACCTACCTTGTAGAGTTCTTAGTAACACAGGCAATAATGTATATAAAGTACTTAGTACAAGGGTACTTTTAAACCTTTGTAGAAAACGGACTTAAAAGGTAAGTTTGGGGCAGGCGCTGTGGCATAGCGGATAAAGCCGCCACCTGCAGTGTCGGCATCTCATATGGGCGCCACTTCCAGTCCTGGCTGCTCCACTTCAGATCCAACTCTTTGCTATGGCCTGGGAAAGCAGTGGAAGATGGCCCAAGTTCTTGGGCCCCTACACCCGTGTGGGAGACCTGGAAGAATCTCCTGGCTCCTGGCTTCCAATGGGCGCAGCTCCAGCTGTTGTGCCCTTTTGGGGAGTGAATCAGTGGATGGAAGACCTCTCTTTCTCTCTCTCTGCCTCTGCCTCTCTGTAACTCTGCCTTCCAAATAAATAAATAAATCTTGGAAGGTTTAAGGCAGGCATTTGTCATGGCAGTTGAGATGCTGCTTGGGGTACCAGCATCCCATCTCCAACTGCCCATTATGAGTATTGGCTCCTCTTTTCCCTAATAATGCACACCCTGGGAAAACAGTTAATGGCTCAAGTACCATCCAACCGGCAGCTCCAAATTGAGTTCCAGGTTCTGGGCTTTGGCCTAGCTCAGCCCTGTCTGTTGCATGCATTTGGAAAATGAACTAATGGATGCAAAATCTCTGTCTCTGTCTCCCTACGTTTAGGAAAAAATGAAAATAAATAAAAAATATGAAAAGATGCTTGTTTTACAATCCATGCATATAGACTTATTTATTTATTTGAAAATCAGAATTACAGAAAGACAGAGAGAGTAACAGAGAGAAATCATCCATCTGCTGGTTCAACTCCCCAGTTGGCCACAACGGCCAGGACTGAGCCAGGCCAAAGCCAGGAGCCAGGAACTTCTTTTAGGTCTCCCATGTGGGTGGCAGGAGCCCAAGTTCTTGAGTCATCCTCTGCCGTTTTCCCAGGCATGTTAACAGGGAGCTGGATCGGAAGTAGAGCAGCTGGGTTTCAACTTGACACCCAAATAGGATGCTTGCATTGTAGGCAGCGGCTTAATCCGCTGTGCCACAGCGCCATCCCCTGCCCCCCATCCATATCTTTTTCATAAAAAGTCTTGCATGAACTTTTTGAAGATCACTTGTATGGATGGATTTTTAAATGTTTTCATACTAGGGCCAGGCACTGTGGTACAGTGGGTTAAACTGGTGCTTGGAATGCCCACATCCCATATTGGCATGCTGCTTGAGTTTTGGCTCCTCAGCTGCTGATCCAGCTCCCTACTAAGGTGCTTGGGAAGCAGCAGATGGTGGCTCAAGTGCTTGAGTTCCTGCCCACCCACAGGGAGACCCAGGTGGTGTTACTGGCTTCTGACTTCAGGCTGGCTGTTGCAAATACTTAGAGAGTGAACCAGCAAATGGACAATTTCTCTCTCTCTCTCTCTCTCTCTCTGTCACTCTGCCTTTCAAATGAATAAATAAATGGTTTTTCACCAAAATAAGTTTATATTTTATTTTTGTTTTCTAAAGAACTTTTTGAAGTCACCTCATGTGGTGACCGGTACAGAACCAATGTTCATTACCAGAACAGATTCAGCAAAGGAAGAGAAATTCGGTATAAGGAGAGTTGCCAAAAAAAAAAAAAAAATTATTAAATTAGGTGAGAGAGGCCGGCGCCGCGGCTCACTAGGCTAATCCTCCGCCTTGCGGCGCTGGCACACCGGGTTCTAGTCCCGGTCGGGGCGCCGGATTCTGTCCTGGTTGCCCCTCTTCCAGGCCAGCTCTCTGCTGTGGCCAGGGAGTGCAGTGGAGGATGGCCCAAGTGCGTGGGCCCTGCACCCCATGGGAGACCAGGAGAAGCACCTGGCTCCTGCCATCGGATCAGCGCCGTGCGCCGGCCGCAGCGCACCGGCCGTGGCGGTCATTGGAGGGTGAACCAACGGCAAAGGAAGACCTTTCTCCCTGTCTCTCTCTCTCTCACTGTCCACTCTGCCTGTCAAAAAAAAAAAAAAAAAAAATTAGGTGAGAGAAAACTTGTATGGAAAGGAGAAAAGAGCAAATACTGAAAAAATTCAGACTAGATTATCGGGGTCCCTAGGTGCCAAGATAAGAAGTCTTGCCTGGTGACTTTCTATGTTTATTTGCAATTCAGAATCCTTCCTGGAAACAAAAACCTATTTTCAATACTCAGCAGTCATGCAAGTAGAACTTGAAGAATCCAGAGGCGCCACCTGCTCAGCAGTGCCCCCCACCACACACACTGCCCACAGCACCCTTTGGAAGAAAACAGGCTGGAAACCACGTCTTTTGGTGACTGGAAGCTATTGAGGTCTTCAGCTCAGGTAAGGTAAGAAGGAAATTTGTCTGGTAGCAGTAGGCAGAAGGCAACAGCAGACAGGAACACAGAAGACTACTTAGCAGACTGTTGTAATCAGGTGGCAAGGATTTGGAATGGAACACAGGAGCGGCGTTTAGGACAGCCAGAGAGACACAGATGGAAAGACCTTGCAAAAGACCACTTGGTAGGTCTGCTCTGGGAGAGCAGATGGAACACCTCTCTCTCCCTCTCTCTCTCTTTCTGTCTTTTCCTTCGTCTCTGTTAACTCTTTCAAAAAATAAATTAGTTAACTAAAAAAAAGAGAAAACAATGACAACACCAAAGTTTGTTTTGGGCATAATAATAGATGTTCATGGGTAGGGGACAGAATAGGGAGTGAGGTTCCTAGTCAATAAGCTCAGAGAACACTGAATTGAAAGCAGACTTCTTTACCTAGATTTCTGATCCCTTAGTATGCTCTATGCATCTTTAACTCTTTTTTTAAGATTTTACTTATTTATTTGACAGGTAGAGTTACAAACAGTGAGAGAGAGAGACAGAGAGAAAGGTCTTCCTTCCATTGGTTCACTCCCCAGATGGCCACAACAGTCGGAACTGTGCCGATCCAAAGCCAGGAGACAGGTTCTCCTTCCTGGTCTCCCATGTGGGTGCAGGGACCAGGCACTTGGGCCATCCTCCACTGCCTTCCTGGGCCACAGCAGAGAGCTGGACTGGAAGAGGAGCAGCCAGGTCTACAACTGGGGCCCATATAGGATGCCGGCGCCGCAGGCAGAGGATTAACCTACTGCGCCACAGCGCCATCCCCCATCTATGCATCTTTAACTCTTAAGATGGAAGAAAAAACTCTCCCCAAACTTATTTGACTAGAACATCTATTTAAGAAATGTTTTCACGAGATTAATGTTTCTTGGAACCCATTTTTGGGAAAACTGTTCTGTAGAAGCCAACAAAGAACCTTTGAACTACAATGCATTCCAATTATCACTCACTGGAAATATATTGCATGTCAGATACAAGACTTCTGACCTCAAAAAACTCAGTCTGTTGAGGCTAGCTCACATACAACCTACATTATATATGCACAATGTCTACAAAACATATGATGTGTTTTGGGAACACCTATGGATTTACATGGCTACAAAAAATGTTGATTGGGTAATGGGAGAGGCAAATGATAAGACTGGAAAGTAAGCAATAGTCATTATTGTTATTAGCTACCATCTACTGGATGAATGTTATATGCTAGGCATTATCCTAAGTACCTCATATACATTACATCAGTAAACCCTCCTATAATCTTTTATAGTTGGTACTATTTGCATCCACATTTTACTGATGAAGAAACAGACTTAGAAAGGTTATGTAACAGGCCTAAAATATCATACTTCTAAACGACCAAGCCCAAACACAACTCCTGGGTTCTATTAGAACCCAGGGTCTGGGGCTTACCCATTGTGATTTATGGGCTCTTTAACCCTTCTGAACTGTTTTGAGGAGTTTGGACTATACCTTGGAAGCCCTGAGGAGCCACGGACCATTCTACATCTCTTCCTCTCCTTTGACAAATCTCTGAAAACACTTGGAGTCAGATCCACACACAAAAGAGAAGAAAATGCCACTTGCTAAACTACCATGCCACAGCTGCCTCGCGGGGCTGTCGGTGAGTCACAGCGTCCAAACTGCCTGGGGATTTTCAAATGAAAGGCCCTTGTGTGTCTGCAGGCTACTATCCTGCTGGTTTATCTCCTTCAGTGGCTGTTTCTTAGCATTGCATTGCTGCACCATGAAAATCCTGCTTGATCTCTGCTCCTGGAGAGAATCCACAACGCTGCATTCTGCCTGTCTTGTGGGTTGACTAAGAGCTAACTTTCAAAGTCATGCGCTCGCTGGTGAGTGTATTTGAAACCACACAGCATCCCATTAAAAAGAAATGGCCTTCATTCTGCCCTAGAAACTGTTCCCTAACATGACATTACTTTAATTCACTGGCTCCTTGTAATCAAGATCTAATAAACAGCACCTTTAAATAAGTCCTCCACACAGCCTGCATTGTTACAATCAATTGAACTACTTAAAAAAGAAAACCTCCGAGGCTATGTGGAGGCAGTCTGTGCTTCCCTCTGTTTTATGGCGCAACCTTAGACACGATGTGTAAAAAGGTCAAGACAGCATGTAGGCTTTTGCATTAAACAGCAGAACACTAATTAGTTTTAGGGACAATGGGGTTCTGTTAGTGTGATCTAATATTTTGATGCTTAGTTGTGTTTGAAACCTCCGACCACCAAACACAAAAGTTCTTCTCTCTCTCGGTTTTTCAGACCCATCGTGCGTCGAAACTGGGCATGGGCATTTTCTGTTTCTAGACTTTCATTAACAGTCTGCTCTAAACACTGGATTTCAAAATAACTCATTTCAAAGGAGAGATCATAAGACAATTTAGTGTGGAACCCAGTGTCTCATGAGAAACCTAATATTTCTCTTTTAGTTTCAACCGTATTTTCAAGATTCAAATGTAAATTGTGTTAAAACATATCGTCAATGGGGTTTAATATTTATGCATGTTAACTATTCAGAGCAATACACTATGTTATAAAATATTAAACATTAACTTCTAAGTGTTACATTTTTTAAATGATTTTTCACATTCCTGAACTGTATTTTAAACCAATAGGAGAAATTATGTTAGTCCTTCAAAACCAAAGAGTTCTTTTTATTTCTCCATCACTACATTTGTATTTATATTCTTATTCTTTTCTAGTATATAGATAAATTCCTAAAACATTCTTCAGGAGAAACAATTGCAACTGAAAAGAATCACACTATTTGATACTTTATTACAAATCTCTTCCAAATACCAATTACTGCAAGTGATTATAGTTCAGTATACTGTCATAGAACTTACTGTAAGATAATGACGAACTGAATGAATTTTCCTGAACTAGCTTAGGAATTGCCACTTCCTTGTATAAGACAGATTTTGTGCCACTTTGGGACATTATTTACTGTGTTTTTAAAATCAATTTGAGGTCATAAGCTTACATTGGTCACCATCTTTCCAAGAGGTTATTGGCTTAATGCTTTAATAATATCTTCTGATGCTCTTTCTCCCATGGGATTAAAAGCAATCAAATCTGTAGGCAGGAAAAAAAATAAATAAAAGCAGCAGCAGCGCATGCTTCTTTTTTTTCCCCATAGCTGGCTTGGCTATGGTCTATGGAAGCTGAACTTTCATTAAAAGAAAATAAAGTTTCTAGCCCTTCATCTTGTAAAGATAGCGTCTTTATACTGTAAATCAATACACAGCTGTTTGGTTAGCTCGCCAGCTAACAATGTAGCATCAAGAGAAGTGGGCGCATCCCCTCCAAGCCATTTGTCTTAATGGAGTGCCCACTTCAAAACTGACTTCTTACTGCTACCGTGATGCCGATTTAATTGTTTGCAAGCCAGACTCAAAGAAACAAGCCCAATCACTACGTCATTCTTTATAACCCACATGGGATATACATGGATATGCCATAGACTGCTCACCACAGTGAGCACCATACTAAACACATAAATGCACAATCTCTGAGACTCAGAGAGGTTAAGTAACTTGCCTAACTTTGCACAGTTCATTAAGTGAAGCACCTAGAATATTAATCCAAATCTGTTTAATTCCAGATGTTGGATCAGTGTTGTGGCTCAGCAGGTTAAGCTGCCACCAGTAACACACGCACCCTACATGGACTCTGGTTCAAGTCCTAGCTTCTCCACTTCTGATCTAGCTCCCTGCTAATGCACCTGGGAAAGCAGCAGAAGACGGCCCAAGTCCTTGGGCCCCTGCACTCACGTGGGCAACCTAGATGGAGTTCCTGGCTCCAGGTTTCAGGCTGGCCTAGCCTCAGCTCTTGTGGCCATTTGGGGAGTAGACCAGCAGTTGCAAGATGTCTCTCTCTCTCTCTCTCTCTCTCTCTTTCTCTCTCTCCCCTCTCTCTGTAACTCTGCCTTTCAAATAAATAATACATAAATCTTAAAAAAAAAAAAAAAAAAAAAAAAAAAAAAAAAAACCTTGGGTGTTAGCCTCTTAGCCACAATCTGATGCTGTCTAGCAAAAGCAGTAACCTATATTCTGTACTTTTCTGAATATTTCCCATTATTTGTCTCTTGATGACTGCTATTGGAACAGAATAAAATGGTACTTTCTGGCCCATATATTTTCTACACACACCAGAAGCAACACTCCTAGCTTGAGGCACCTTAATCTGAAAGAACAGGAAAAGCACACAAGATAGTCAAACTGGCTGTGCCATGTGGCCCAATTACTTACCTTCTCTGATTTTTTTTTTAAGATTTATTTATTTATTTGAAAGGCAGAGTTATAGAGAGGTAGAGGCAGAGAGAGAGAGAGAGGTCTTCCATGCACTGGTTCACTCCCTAGACGGCCACAATGGCCGGAGCTGTGCCGAGCCGAAGCCAGGAGCAGGAGCTTCTTCTGGGTCTCCCACGTGGGTGCAGGGGCCCGAGGACTTGGCCCATTTTCTGCTGCTTTCCCAGGCACTTTAGCAGAAAGCTGAATGGGAAGAAGAGCAGCTGGTACTTGAACCAGTGCCCATATAGGTTGCTGGAGCTTCAGGCTGTGGCTTAACCACTACATCACAAGGCTGGCCCCAAGGAATTCTAGTTTTTTCTTTTGCTTTTCTTAGTTTTTGATGAGAAATTTTAAGTTTACAAGCCAAAAGATTCTCTCCTCGGCTTGGCAGCCTTTTTTTTTTTTAAAGATTAATTTTATTTATTTGAAAGACAGAGTTACTGAGAGAGAGGTAGAGCCAGAGAGAGAGAGAAAAAGGTCTTCCATTCCTCTGGTTCACTCCCCAAATGACTGCAATGGCCAGAGCTGCGCTGATCTGAAACCAGGAGTCAGGAGCTTCTTCCCAGTCTCCCACATGAGTGTAGGGGCCCAAGGAGTTGGGCCATCTTCTACTGCTTTCCTTGGCCACAGTAGAGAGCTGGGTGGGAATAGGAACAGCTGGGACTTGAACCGGCACCCATATGGGATGCTGGCACTGCAGGCTGGGGCCTTCACCCGCTGCAGCAACCTTTAAAATCTGTGGTGCAGAGGAAGGCTGTGTTGTGATTATCGCCTGAATGCTTTAGATACCATGAGTAGTAATTTCCTGTAAGACTTCTCTATTGGCCAGACTGAAGAGGAGCCCTTCCTGTACCTCAACACACATCCCGGCTCCCAGGGCTTGTTAACTGCATGCCCTCACCCTGGCCCTGACATTCCTTTCCCTCCTTCTCAGTTTTCCATGTCTTCCCATTGTTATTCAGTAATTCTCTCCACAAGTACTTAAGGAGTACCTCTGTCTGCCAGAGCTGTTCTGCGTGCTTGGGATTCAGCAGCAACAACACAGACTCCAAAAGAGGAAAAAATGTGAAGCCTGTAGTGCTTACATCTGAGTGTAGTAATTACACCTGCAGCCCAGGTGGGATGTCCTTAGTGTGGACTGAGGATGGAAATGGCCGATGGCCACAAAGTTCCAAACAGCACAGGAACACTAGGGATGCTCCATTTGAGGTCCTTTGTGTAGTGAGCCCATAGAAAGACCTCTGGTTTTGGAATGACAATAACTTTATGAGATGGGTAGATAGAATAAGTCTCCCAGCTTTGACTAAGTCAAGGGTAAGAGAAAACTAAAACTAAAAACCCCTCCATGTTCCTGCTTCTCCCTCTTTCCAGGAGCCATGCTGTCTCGCCAGCTTAGTTGGTCTCCCTGTTCAGCTTTGGGTCTTATTTTATCACTTGCTCATGCGCTCCCCCTGACTGCCATGGAGCCAGCTGAAGTGCACCTGGCTCTGAGAATCTGGACCGGTTTCGGAAAAATCTGAACCCACAAATTTATTTTTTTAAAAAATACCCACACAAATAAACTGTGTTTTATTAGTGGGTCAGTAAGTTATTTTTCAAGAATGTAGCTACTAGAGCCTCGTAATTCCCAATATGTCTTGTTCCTAACTCAATATTTTTAATTACTTGCCTTTATTGGTCAGACAAAATGTAGAGTCAAGTTTCAAGTAATACCTTTTATTGGACTAATAGTAGGATATTGACAAACGAGCTTTGGGGATACAGAAAACTCCCCTCTAGGTCAGTAAGGGATTGACTCTGAGCAAAGGATTTCTGTAGGGAACGAAGCCTCTCTGTCAATATTGTATAGTTTGTCCAATAACAGGTATTACTCAAAACAGGGCCAAGTGTTTTGCTTTGACATTAAAAAAAAAAAAAAAAACCCTGAATCTGATGAGGTAAAGATGTTATTATGTAGGATGGGTCTTGTATAAGTCAACCATCTGATCCTTCTAAACTTCCATTACTTTCTTATTAATAATAATAATAAAATATGGGGCTGGGGCTGTGGCCTCCACCTGTGGTGCTGGCATCCCATGTGGGTGTCAGTTAATGTTCAGGTTGCTCCTCTTGAGATCCAGCTCTCTGACGGTACCCTGAGAAAGCAGTAGAAGATGGCTCAAGTCCTTGGGCCCCTGTACGTATGTGGGAGACTTGGAAGAAGCTCCTGACTCCTGGCTTTGGATTGGCCCAGCTCCAGCTGTTGTAGCCATTTGGGGAATGAACCAGCAGATGGAAGACCTCTCTCTCTGTCTCTCCCTCTCTCTGTATGTAACTCTGCCTCTCAAATAAAAAAATCTTTTTTAAAAAGTGATAAAACTGATCTTGTTCACTTTACAGGGTCACTGGAAACCATTAGTTAATGTTTATGAAAACGTTTTTATAAGTAGAAAGAAATATGGTAGAAGGGATGGCATTTGGCCTAACAGTTAAGATGTCTGCATCTCACATTGGAGTACCTGAGTTTAATCCCTGGCTCCAGATCCTGATTCCAGCTTCCTGCTAATGGACACAGTGGGAAGCACCATTGATGGCCCAAGTGACTGGGTTCCTGCTACCCACATGGGAGGTCTCATTTGCATCATCGTTCCCAGCTTTGCCCTGCTACCCCCAGCTGTTGCAGGTATTTGGGGAGTAAAGCAACAGATGGAAGTTCTGTCTGTCTGTCTCTGTCTCTCTGTCGCTCAATTAAAAAAAAAGTGAAATATTTGTCATAATTACCATTAACCATTAATATGCCTACACTATTAATGGCAGTAAGCCCAAGGTAATAGATACAAAGAGGTGCTAACACTGGAATTTACCATGGTGGGAATCTGGTGTGTGTGTGTGTGTGTGTGTGTGTGTGTGTGTTTTAAGAGACAGAGCTCCCACCTATTAGCCAACTCCTCAAATGCTCACGCTGACCCAAGGCTGTGCTAGAGCTGGGCTGGGACTGGAGCCAGGAGCAAAGAACACAATCCAGGTCTCCCATGTAGGTGACAGGAGCCCAAGAACTTAAGACACCATCATTGCCTCCCAAGGTCTGCATTAGCAGAAAGCTGGAGTCAGGAGTTGGAGCTAGGAATTGAACCCAGGCACTCTGCTGTGGGGTGTAATGTCTTAACCACTAGGCTAAAAGCTTGCTTATGGTGGCAGCTTTCTAAATTCCCGTTTTAACATTAATGATTTATGATGTGAGTTCCAGTCAACAAAATTTCCGAGTCCCTCCTATGGGCAGACGCTACAGGTATGTCACTGACCATCAGCATTTACATTCAGAGGTAGAAACACTTTACAACACGCTGGCGCCGCGGCTCACTAGGCTAATCCTCCGCCTTGTGGCGCTGGCACACCGGGTTCTAGTCCCAGTCGGGGCGCCGGATTCTGTCCCGGTTGCCCCTCTTCCAGGCCAGCTCTCTGCTGTGGCCAGGGAGTACAGTGGAGGATGGCCCAAGTGCTTGGGCCCTGCACCCCATGGGAGACCAGGAGAAGTACCTGGCTCCTGCCATCGGATCAGTGTGGTGCGCCGGCCGCGGCGGCCATTGGAAGGTGAACCACCGGCAAAGGAAGACCTTTCTCTCTGTCTCTCTCTCTCACTCTCCACTCTGCCTGTAAAAACAACAACAACAACAACAACAACAAACACAATGCCGTGCATGGGAAAGATGGCCTTTCTCCTATAAAACTGGAATGTCTGTGAAGCTCTTTTCATTCTTACTGTATAATCTTTTCTTTCTCAAGTTGTCAGGATGAACAATTCCATTAATGAATCCTTAATAATGTGAAAAAGAGAAAAATCTATGGTTACTCAATGCCATTCATAAAATCCCTAAGAAAGCTCCACATTGTGTCTCAGAAGGAATGTTAGATTCTAAACACACTCTTCTTCAATCTGGAATACTCAGGGCAACAATCCCTTTGACTTTTTTTTTTTTTTTTTGACAGGCAGAGTGGACAGTGAGAGAGAGAGACAGAGAGAAAGGTCTTCCTTTGCCGTTGGTTCACCCTCCAATGGCCGCCGCGGCCAGCGCGCTGCGGCCGGCGCACCGCGCTGATCCGATGGCAGGAACCAGGAGCCAGGTGCTTTTCCTGGTCTCCCATGGGGTGCAGGGCCCAAGCACCTGGGCCATCCTCCACTGCACTCCCTGGCCACAGCAGAGGGCTGGCCTGGAAGAGGGGCAACCGGGACAGAATCCGGTGCCCTGACCGGGACTAGAACCCGGTGTGCCGGCGCCGCTAGGCGGAGGATTAGCCTAGTGAGCCGCGGCGCCGGCCTGTTGACTTTGTGATCAAATCCAAATAAATAAACCCAGACTTCCAATGAGCTCCAGCAGTCTAGCTTGTCTGTGCAGACGGACATGGTTATACAGATTAACTCCTAAAATAGCCAGCACTTAGAGAAGCTCAATGTTTTTGACCAAATCTTAATTTTTTCCCAAAGCAATAGGGGTTATATCAATGCTACCAAATTTTTTTTGTTAAAAGCTGCTGGGTTTTTTTTTTTTTAAGATTTTATTTATTTATTTGAGAGGTAGAGTTATAGACAGAGAGAGGGAGAGACAAAGAGAAAGGTCTTCCCTCTGCTGGGTCACCCCCAAATGGTCACAACAGCTGGAGCTGCGCCTATCTGAAGCCAGGAACCAGGAGCTTCTTCCAGGTCTCCCACATGGGTGCAGGGGCCCAAACACTTGGACCATCTTCCACTGCTTTCCCAGGCCAAAGCTGAGAGCTGGATTGGAAATGCAACAGCAGAGACATGAACCGGCGCCTATATGGGATGCTGGTGCCACAGGTGGAAACAGCCCACTACCTGACAGCACTGACCTGAAAGCTGCTGTTTTTAAAGCAACTCTTCAGATAAGTTTCCAGTGAACTATTTCTTGACAGTGCCTTCTCCTTTCAAACACAGGAAGTCATAGGCCTGAGTTGTCTATGGACCTCATACCACCAGATGGAGATGTTTGAGATCCATGTCTGCAGGGAACCATGTGTACTGAATCAGCTAAGCACTTCAATGAAAAACTGAGTTAATGGATTCTTGCTGCTAAAGAAACGAACACATTCAAATACATTCAACTACTTTAGCTCATTTCTTCAATAATTTTTTTCAACGGCCATTTATTGAATACCTACTATGTGCTGGCCACTGTGCTAGATGGTCAAGTTGCCCATCATTGACTGTAAGGGAGACTGACATAGTAACAAACCCAACATGATGGGGATGGCGATGAGACTGTGACAGAGGACCAACAAGGCCCTCCAAGAGACATGATGCATGAGAAGAATTGTGGGAAGCTGAGGAGCCAGCCAGAAAACGATGGAGCTTGTGGAGAAAGGAATCTAAAAGGAATGGCACACACTCAGGCAAACCTCATGGCTGTCCACTCCAAGACGCCCCTGAGGTCCTGTGTAAGCTGATTTTGGCGCCAGCCCAGCTGACCCAGAGGCCCAGAACGTTCCCTGCATGTAGCTGCCAGAGGCCTCTGCTCAGAACCTCAGATGCTTTGGGGCCCCGGCGAAACCCTTCCTTGAGCAGCGGAGGGAAAGGCCAATCTCTTCTCGCTTGAGGGAAGCAAAGTTATTTTCCAGAAAGATTTGACCTCCAGGAAACCCCATCCTAGAAGGACAGAGGGAGTCGTTAGTGAAATTGAAATATTCTTCAGCCTTATTATCATACTCAATGCAAAATTTATCCTCAGAGAGAAGCCATAGCCTCTCTCCTCACACAGAAGACAATTTGTCTGCCTTTTTCATTTCTGATGTCACCACAGGCTGTTGTCCAAGGAATTTCCATTCCCAAACAGCAAGTACATTCAAATGACAGAAGGAAATGAGGGTAGGTGAAGGCAAAACTGGGAGTAGACGCTTGAATGTGGCTTTGACAGGGAGAAGAGTTTCCGAACTTGAAATATCAAGAAATCAATAATTCCACACACAGAACTCAATAGCACTATTTTATATTCAGGCCATTCTCCCCCTCTGGCTACGGTTTTGTTCAAGATGCCTTAAAAAAAAAAAAAAGGTAGTAATAACTGGAAGCAACTGTTTTCCTTTTCCATTCTCAGTTCGCCCAGTGGTTGGATTGAGGTTGGTTGATTTGTGTCCACAAAGACTATGTGTACTACAAGGGATTTTGCAATGGAGTTAGACGTTGCTGGAAGTAGGATGTTATTATTTTAAAAATCCAAACATAATCTTAATTATAGAGACACAAGCACAGCATTAAGGTGTATGATCTCTTTGTTCAGCTCGACAAATTGAAACATGCAAACATGGTGTTCTCATTTTCTCCCCCAAAGTTTTCACTGTCAATTCAGATTACACATCACTAGCCATGTTTAAGTAAATCAATGTTAGTTTCAAGAATCACTATTTTATAGTAATCTAGTAAATCAGATTTCTAAGATTTTTTTCACAGTGATGGTTCATTTCATACACCATTTTTTATTTTATAAAACCAGTATACTTTTTATTTTCTTACCATTTCTGCTCTTCCTAAGAACATTGATAAGAACATGATGTAAGAAAAGCCACAGTCCTTAAAGAATAATCATCGCCAATAAAGGGAACATTTTCTTGCTGAATAAACTCTTTTTACTTTATGAGAAATGTCACAAGGCTACTTTCTGCACATGAGAGAAAGGGTGCGGTGATGACGCGTTCCTTTGTACAATCGTGCGCTCTGTTCCCCCCCAGCCCTGCCGGCACCCTGCAGGGCGCACCCTCCCCAAACACTCAAAACAAATTTCCCTCAAGACTTTTCTTCTGGGATCTCTTTTGATTAGCTACAGAGAGAAACTTCCCACTCCGTTGTCATTAAATACTTATTCCATAAATACTTGCTGACCACCTACTATGTGCTAGGCTGTATGATAGATTCTAGGTTCACAAAGGTGGAAATGATGGACTGGCCTCTGCCCTGACATTGTGTATAGGCCAGTAGCTGGAGAAACGGGTAAAGAAAGGGACGGTTACATGACAGTTGCGGGGCACATGGGGTTGAAGGGTGCTCTGAGCAGGGGCACCTAATCCAATGTGAAGACTCGGGGAAGCTTTCCTGGAGGGTGGGCTGTCTTAGCTGAAAGCCGAACCAAGGGGAAAAGCGAAAGTGTAGGAGCGAAAACAAGACAAAACAAAAATCCTGGCTTTACAAGGTGGTGTGGTGTTTCATTTTATGTGTCAACTTACTGCTAAAGCAGGCCAGATAGCTCGTGGAACATTATTCCGGAGTATGCCTTTGAGAGTGTTTCCAGAAAAAATTAGCATTTGAGTCTCTAGACTGGGTACAGAAGGTCTGCCCCGCCCCCTGTAGATTGAATCTTTTGAGGGCCAAAGTAGAACGTAAAGGTAAAGCAATAGCCAGTTTGTTCTCTTGAGTTGAGACATCCATCTCTCCTGCCTTTGACCATTAGTGCTCCTGGGCCGTCAGAGTGGGACTGCGACTCACACCACTGGCTGTCCTAGTCTCAGGACTTCAAGTTTGCACTGGAATCACTACCCCAGTTTTCCTGGGGTTCAGCTTACCGGATACAGATGAAGGGGCTTTTCACCATGTAAGCCAATCCCTCATAATAAATATCCATCTATCTGATTGATCTATCTTACGCATCTCTTATTCATCTATCATCCATCTATTATCTACTACCCATCCAGCTATCATCTCTCCTATTTGTTCTATATTTCTGGAGAACTCTAATACAAGTGGATTTGAACAGATTTCAACAATGAGCTAAAACAAAGAAAACAGCATTGAAAATACGCAAGCTGAATTTTGAAGCCCAATATTTAGAACTGGTCCATTAAAGCTGGTCAAGATCTGTGTGGTGTGGAACGGTTGGAGACAAAGAAGTTTTGGAGTCAGAAAAATGAGTTCAAGTCCGAGCCTCCAATTCTGATCAGCCAGGTGACTCCCGATAAATCACTTAGGCTCTCCAGGGTATGGGTTGTTTTTTTTCTTGTCTGTGAAACTAGAATAATAATGTACCTGCTCCACTATCCTCAGACTTGTTAGGCTCGAATGAAATAGTAGATGTGAAAATACTAAGTATTACACAAATGTTAGTTATTATTATTAAAATGAAAGTAGAGCGGATTAGTAGACTTAATAGGATTTAGATACAAGAAAAAAGCCCAGAGATTATGACTGTAAAGTGAAAGATAGTTCCCTTTCTTGTTAGGATAATGGCCAAAATTAATTTTTCAAAGCCTGGGAAACTTGCCAGAAATGTATGAAGGAGGTGCAAATTCCTATTTTAAGAAAAAGAAGAAATGTAAAGTTAAAAAGGAAAGGCAGCGCTCGGAGGAAGGGAGGCTCTGCTCCCGATGTAGGATGTCAGAGAAGGAAGCAGCATGGTCAAACACACCAACCAGGACGTTCTTCAGAGCACTAGTGACCACTTAGAAGTCTCCAGGAGCCAAAGCGCTTACCCAAGTGCACAGATCTACAAAAAGCAATTCAATGCCGCACTGAAAATGAGGGTGAAGAGTCAAGCCACACAAAAATTGGGTGACAGAAATGTAGGAGGGGACTTCAAAAAGTTCCTGGGAATTACAAGTTTATTTCAGTGCAAAAATAAATTTGAAATCCATGCATAGTTTTTTCATCAGACAATTTCCATGAATTTTCCAAAGATCCCACTATGTGTGGGTATCAACATTTTTTGCACTGATAATAAGCATATTTTAGTTCCATTGTCTATGAACGTAAAAAAAATGTTATGGCTTAATGTATTTTTTAAAGATTTATTTATTTACTAGAAAGTCAAAGTTACACAGAGAGAGAGGAGAGAGAGAGAGAGAGAGGTCTTCCATCCACTGGTTCATTCCCCAGATGGCTGCATCAGCCAGAGCTGCGCCGATCCAAAGCCAGGAGCCAGGAGCTTTTGCCAGGTCTCCCACATGGGTGCAGGGGCCCAAGCGCTTGAGCCATCTTCTACTGCTTTCCCAGGCCATAGCAGAGAGCTGGATCGGAAGTGGAGCAGTCGGGTCTCAAACCGGCACCCATATGGGATGCCAGCACTGCAGGCAGCGGCTTTACCCACTATGCCACAGCACCAGCCCCGACTCAACACACTTTAATAGCAAACTTGCAGGAGCAGCAGAGAAGACAGACAACACTATAAACATGTACGGCACGTAGGACAACTCAGTCAGAAAAGTGAATGGATGAATCCACTGTATGACAAAAATGCTACAAACACCAGATAGTTGCTGCCAATAATTTACTTGTTTTTTAAAAAATCCAAACACTGGCATTCTCCAGAAAAATTTAAGAGGTTTACTTATAATTATTATAAATTTGAACTGCTGAAACTTGTTCACTGAAAGATTTTGACTTCCATTCATACTTTAAGTCTGTCCATTTACATTAAAAATCCATGCTGTGGGCCAGCGCTGTGGCATAGCCAATAAAGCTGCGACATACAGTGCCAACACCCTATATGGGTGCAGGTTCATGTCCTGGCTACTCCACTTCTGATCCAGCTCCCTGCTAATGTCCCTGTGAAAGTGGCAGAAGATAGCCCAAGGGTTTAAGCCCCTGTACCCACGTAGGAGACCTGGAAGAAGTTCCTAGCTCCTGGCTTCAGGTGGGCTCAGCTCTGGCCATTGCAGCCATTTGGGGAGTAAAACAGTGGATGGAAGATCTTTCTCTCTCTCTGCTCCTGCCCCTGCCCCTGCCTCTCTATAACTCTGTCTTTCAAGGAAATAAATAATTTTTTTAAAAATCCACATGGAAATGAAAATGGAAAAACCACCGATACCTGATTTATGTCCCCTATTTTTCCTCTTGTGATCATATTCTTAGGTGCTTTTTGAACCCATGGGGGAAAAAAAATCTAATGTTCAAAAGTACCAATAAGAGGAAGAAGAGAAAAAAAATTTGACAATGAAATGTTTCCCATCATAGTTTATTCTTTTTTTTTTTTTTTTTTTTTTTTTTTTGACAGGCAGAGTGGACAGTGAGAGAGAGAGACAGAGAGAAAGGTCTTCCTTTGCCGCTGGTTCACCCTCCAATGGCCGCCGCTGCAGCCGGCGCACCGCGCTGATCCTGGCAGGAGCCAGGAGCCAGGTGCTTTTCCTGGTCTCCCATGGGGTGCAGGGCCCAAGCACCTGGGCCATCCTCCACTGCACTCCCTGGCCATAGCAGAGAGCTGGCCTGGAAGAGGGGCAACCGGGACAGAATCCGGCGCCCCAACCGGGACTAGAACCCGGTGTGCCGGCGCCGCAAGGTGGAGGATTAGCCTATTGAGCCACGGCGCCGGCTTCATAGTTTATTCTTAAGCACATTTTCCAAGTGTGCGCATGTTAGCTGTGGGTCTTTCGGAATAGTTGTTACACGTTTGGCGTGGAGCGCACACAGGTGGTGTCTTCTAACAGGTCAACCAGAGTGGCCTCACTGGCTGCCTGCAAGGCACCAGCAGCTGCACACCGGAAGCACAGGTCTGTTTTGAAGTCCTGAGTGATTTCTCACACCAGGCGCTGGAAGGGGGGTGGTCTGTGAGCCATAAATTCAGTGGACTTCTGATAACGTCTAACTTCATGAACACCACACCCCGGACCTGTAATTATGAGGTTTCTTCACCCTTCCAGTAACGGGGGAACTCTCAGGAGTGGCTGTTGTAGCTTCCTGGGTGCTTTGCCACAGTCAGTTTGCTGGCAATCTGCTCTGTGAAGATGTAGTATGGAAACACCCTGACTTACCACCTCCTCCTTCAACCGGAGCTCGATGAGCAAGAGGTGATGCTGACGTTAGAGAGTAATGGCCGCGTGGCAGCTGTGAATGCCAAAAAAAGTTGGGGGGCCCACACTCTGGCATAGGAGATTAAGCATCTGCCTACAGCACCAGCATCCCACATGGGCACCGGTTCATGTCCTGGCAGCTCCTCTTCCTATGCAGCTCTCTGCCTGTGGCCTGGGAAAGCAATGGAGAATGGCCGAAGTGCTTGGGCCCCTGCACCTGCGTGGGAGACTCAGAAGAAGCTCCTGGCTCCTGGCTCCTGGCTCCTGGCTCCTGGCTTTAAATCGGCCCAGCTCCAGCTGTTGAGGCTCTCTCTCTGTCTCTTTCTCTCTGTAATTCTGCTTCTCAAATAAATAAATAAATAAAATCTTAAGCTTTTTTTTAAAGAATTAACGTATTTTGACAGGCAGAGAGATGCAGAAAGATAGACAAATAAAGAGAGCTGTTTGTTCGCTCCCTAAACACCCACACTGACCCCAGGGATGGACTGGGGCTGGACTAAGTCCAAGCCAGGAGCCAGGAACTCAATCCATGTCTCCCACATAGGTGCAGGAACCCAATTCCTTGAGCCATTGCCGCTACCTGCCAGTGTCAGCACTAGCAAGAGAGCTGGAGCTGGGAGCCAGAGCTGAGTATTAGAACCCAAGTGTTCAGTATGGGACGTAGGCATCTTAACCACCAGGCCGAACTCCTACCAGTTCCATGAACTTTCTGAAGTCCCCTGGTAGGTGTTAGTAGAGCCTGTGGATGGGAGAGGAACTATTTCGATGAGAGCACACCAAGTCCCCTCTCACACCAGGTTTCACACCTGGGTCACAGGGCTGAAGGAACCAGGCCAGGAACCATTGCTAACTGGGTGGATGGACAGGCAAACTAGCTGGCCAGGGTTCCCCATGGTACTGTGTGACTGGTTATCCCCGTAATAGTATGTTTTATGTTTGAAGTAGAATAAAATTATTTATAAATGTTTCCTTATTTTCATTTTATTTGAAAAGCAGAGAGACAGAGACAGGCAAGACAAACAGAGAGATTGTTCATCAACTGGTTCAATCCCCAGATGCCCTCACAAGGAGGCCTGGGCTAGCCTGAAGCCAGGGGCCTGGAACTCAATGCAATTCTCCCATGCGGGTGCCAGACACACAAGTACTTGAGCCGTCACTGCTGCCTCCCATGTGCTTACCAGCAGGAAGCTGGAACCAGGAGTGGAGCTGGGACTCCAATCAGGCCCTCTGACATGGAATGTGGATGTCACAAGCAGTGTCTCGTCTTCAGTTATCACTCCTAGGTTACAGAGGAAGAAAGGAGAAGCAGAATGCCCACCCTGGAATCAAAATATTTAAAAGGAATGGTAATATAAACACTGCAGCGGGCAACATCATTTAAGCAGCACTAAAATTATAAATATTAAGTCCTACCTATCTCTTGACACTTAGTTCAAATGTCACCTCCTCTCTATCACCTGCTAGATGCAGGAGGCCACAGGTTCCAGTCTTGGCTCTGTCACCTTACTGTAGATCCTTGGACGAGTTACATAATCCATAAATTGAAGTTTCTTCCTTCATCCATTCATTCAACAATCAAAGTCCCCAGTGCCAGACTGTGGTAGGCACTGGGGAGGGAGAATTAGATTTGAGCTTAGATTCTAAAGGAGGATGAGAGACGACAAATACATAAGGTTGGTGGTGATAAGCGCCATGAAGCTTAAGGCAGGGTCGAACAGAGGGTGCGAGGGGCCCGGTTTCGTTAGTGACTATCAGAGGAGCCTTTGCCGGTAAGTTGAAATTGGAGCAGAGAGCCTGATAAAGTGTGGAAGTAAACCACTCGGATATTTGGGGGAACAACATTCCAGGCAGAGGGGAAGGTGAGTACAATGGCATGAGGTTGAAGTGGGCCCACTGAGTGTAAGGAACAAGGGTGCCAGCATGGCCAGGATGGTCTCTGTCAAGGGCAGACCACTGGAGACGAGGTCAAAGGGCAGAACTGGGACCAGAATTGTGTTGGACCTTCTCAGTCACCATAGGTGCCTTACCCTTCCTATCTGCTCAACAAGTGGTCACCATTTTTATTCTTCTTTTCCCAAACATTATGAGGGTGAGATAAGGAAAGACATTAGGATTTTCAAATATTTCTTAGAAGTGAATCTCAAATGATAAATGGGAGAAAAGTCCTCAATCCAAACGTTACTTCCTGAGCTCTTTCCCACCACCACATCCCCTAAGGCTCTCTTCCCAGCTACAATGGTGAGCACAGTCTGCCATTGCTCCTGGCGTAAGGGACTAAGGGAACATAATGTTGCATACTGGGGCCCAGAGATAAGCACCAGTGATTTTAATCTTAACTTTTTATTTTGTGGCCACAACTAAACACTTCCTTGAAATCATTTTTTTTTAATTGTGTAAAACTACATTGGTATTTTTGCTTGTCATTCCACATCTACATACTATTTTTTCACTCTGCTTTTCAGAGCTCAAGAGCAGTAACTTTCTGAGACCAGAAGATAATGAGGTTATTACTAATTTTTCAGCTACTTTTTCTTCGTGTTCTTTATTCAGAAATAATAAACGAAATCCACAGAATAGACTGGGAAGGGTCCGAGAAAGGATTTCTTATATATCATTTCTAGAGGGTTGGCCATCACATTGTGCGATTCAGAACTTAGTAGGCACAGAATTTAGAACAACTCTGCTTATCTGTGCAAACTTTCCTTAGCCTGTTGCAACTCCCCAAGTCCAATTCTTACGGATGGGTGTTGGGTAGCATATACTGAATAAAAATACACAAAGGCTTAATTTTTCTCCTGCCTACAAAGATCTGCAAATCTTTACTATTCTGCACAGCTGCCTAGAATAGACAACAGAAAGGCTATTGTTCATGACTCAAACCGAGGAGGAGTGAAAATACCATTAACCCTTAAAAACAGAATTATCTTATTCTTTTGATTTTGCTGCACACTATAACGTGTTTGTGGCCATATTTGGATCATATCCGGCTAGAACCAGAGGAACACAGGAATAATAGATATCATTCAGATAATAATTAGCCATGTACTTGCAATAGCGGGATGTGAAGTCAAAGGAAAACACGAAAAATGTTGTTTTTTTGGATCATGACAAAGAGCTTTTTAAGTGAATTTGAGCATTTTTTGTGGCTGACTCATGTCTGGAGGCCTTGCTGTGGTCACCAATGCCTCAACTTTTGTACTTTTAATTTCTATCTTTGACAATCTTAAATGCTAAGTAACACAGGGCTTCTTATTGCCTGCAAGGACATATAGTTTCTTTTTGTTTATTCTGTTTTCTTTTTGAAAGCAAATGCGACAATTTTAGATCACATCTTTTAGTCATTGTTGCTGATTAAAGGAAATTATAGCATGTCTTGAGACACAGGCCCTACAATTTCACCATGGAAATTTTTAAAGTTATAAAATTGATTATAAAATAATAAAGTTATAAAATGTGTATTCTAGCCTACATTTTTTTAAATTTGACTCATATTGTGTATTACTTCTTCCACACTTGATAAAGTTCCAATAACAGGAAAATCAATTAAATAATTGTGACAGCATGATTATTTACAGGAGAAGGAAAGAAAACAAGACACTGTAAGTGGTTTTTGGGGGAAGCAGAAGTGTAAGTGATTAATTTCTTCTCGGTACTATTTGTATTTTCTAAATTTTCCTTAATGGTTATCTATTGCTTTTATAACCTTAAGGTTTTTTATAAAAATTTTAGTTATAAAACAAAAATAAATTTAAAACTCTTGGTAGATTATTTTTAAATTAGAATCCCTAAAATGTGCTCTTGCCAAAAATAAACCCTTATCCAGGATGAGTCATTTCTTTTCTCAAAAGGACACTCCAACTTTGATTTTATTGCACAAAACAAAGTTCTTTTGGAGCTGATGCTTCTTGGTAGTTCGGAGGAGGATTTTATTTCGTATGTGGAAAAAGGGAGCTGGGAAATTCATATTTAGCTTCGGCTTCCCCACCTTAGTTAAGATGTCTTAAAATATCTGTCCATTCTTCACTGTTCACACACCATCTGGATGCCTAAGTCAGAGGAGGGGAAAAAAAGTACATTGGACCCTTTTGTGGCAAAATCTATCTGCATGATTGATACTGGCTGCCCGGAACCAATCTGCTGGGCTACATTTTGGCATTTTAAGCATGGACCTATCCCTCCTTCTAGCTGACTCATACGCGATGAATTCCTGGGTCTAGAGCTCTGCTGATGTTTAAGAGGAGTTACCCACGCTTCCTCCGTCCAGGACCCACAGTTCCTGCTGCTCCCCTTCCTACCCCGGCAGGGGCTGCTACGCCCTGATGCTTTGGAAGGGCCGGGGACCACTTCCAGCCACTCCTAAACAGCTGGCCCTCTGATGGCTGACAGTTTTGCTCAATTCTACCCTGTTCCTTTTAGTTCTCTTCTGTGGGTTGGGCTCCCTTGAACTTCAAAGACAAATCCTGGGCACAGACATGATAAGGAGAGGGCAGAGGGGCCTGAGAATTGGGCCCTGTGCACCTAAGTGCTGGAACAGATGGTCTGTGTTCTGAACCAGTGTCTAGAGAACTGTTGGTACTTAGCCAAGGTGAAATAATAACAATGTTACTATTAACTAAAATAATGGGATTTTTAACCGAAAAGACATTTGGGAATCATGGCTCATAAAAAGCTAAAGGCAGGATTCTTTTCTCTGGTCTAGTTTGAAGAGATTTGTTAACATGTGCTTCTTGGGGCCGGCGCTGTGGTGTGACGGGTAAGCCACAGCCTGCAGTGCCGGCATTCCATATGGGTGCCAGTTCGAGTCCCGGCAGCTCCACTTCCAATCCAGCTCCTTCCTATGCACTTGGGAAAGTAGTAGAAGATGGCACAAGTACTTAGGCCCCTGCCATCCACATGGGAGACCCAGAAGAAGCCCCTAGTTCCTGGCTTCGGACCACACCAACTCATTTGGGGAGTGAACCAGTGAATGGAAAAAACTCTCTCTCCCTGTTTCTTCCCTCTCTGTGTAAACTCTGCCTTTCAGTAAATAAATAAATCTTTTTTTAAAAAATAAAGTGCTTCCCTTGGCATGTAGGGGATGAGGGGTGTAGTAGCTCATCAGCAGAACAGGTTAACAAAGACTTTCTCCTAAAAAGCAAGCCGTTGTCATCAAATATCAATATGATGAGCCAAACCAAGAAGAAGGATTATTATTTCCACTCCAAGTATCTCTTCCCTCTACCTTGCTTGGCTTTGGAGTGAGAGTTACCACTAGATATGGAATACTAGCTGGTAGCAACAGAAACCTGTGTTGTCCTCACACTGGTACTCTGTTTAAATCCAAACCTAAGAAAGCTATTTTTGTATGTGGTTGAAATGTCTCATAATAAAATGTTTTTAAGAAAGCAAAACAGCCAGGAAGGGCATTGTGGCACAGCAGGCTAAGCTGCTGCCTGGGACACCCACATCCCATATCAGAGTGCATGGGATGGAGTCCCACAACTCTGTCTGCCCAGCTCCCTGCTAATGCACACCCTGGGAGTCAGCAGGTAGTGGCCCAAGTACTTGAGTCCCTGTAGCCCACATGGCAGAGCTGCATGGGATTTCTGGCTCCTCTGTTCTGTCTGACCCAGCCCTGAGTGTTGCAGGCATGTGGGGAGTGAGCTAGTAAACAGAAGCTCTCTCTCTCTCTCTCTCTCTCATCTTCTCTCTCTCTCTCTCTCTCTCTCTCTCTCTCTCTCTCTCTGCCTTCCAAATGAATACACTTTAAAAAGTAAAACAGAGGCCAGCACTGTGGCACAGCCAGTTAAAGAAGTACCAGCCCTCAGCGCTGGCATCCCATATGGGCCCTGGTTGGAGTCCCAGCTGCTCCACTTCCAATCCAGCTCCCTGCTAATGGCCTGGGAAAGCAGTGGAGGATGGACCAAGTGCTTGGGCCCCTGCACCTATGTAGGAGACCCTAAAGAAGCTCCTGGCCATTGTAGCCATTGGGGAGTGAACCAGAAGATGGAAGACTCTCTCCCTCTCTCTCTGTCTCTACCTCTCTTTGTAACACTGCTTTCAAATAAATAAAATAACTTTTTAAGAAGTAAAATAAAAGGCAAACAACCAATGATAGGCATTTGTGTCCTCACTTGGCCACCAAGTAGGCTGTGGGGCCTCAGGAAAGTTCCTCACTATACAGAGAAAGCTGGCGGATGCCTCATGAAGTTCATGGAAAGTACACATCATGAAAAAAACTATGCATGAATTTCAATGTTTCTTGCACCAAAATGAATTTATCTTTTAATTTCATTTTTCCACCAGCTCTGTGGAGTCCCCGCATATCAGGATAGGTCTGGATAATGTGTAAGATCGTTCCTTCCTGCTTTAGGTCTCTGATACTTTGTTCCTTTATTTGCAGTTTTCTTACTGTCACTGGAGCTTATGAATTTCACACTCAGGGATCTGTAGGGAGACACAGAAATCAGACCCAGTTAGACCTGGGCTTAAACTCCAGATCTGTGCATACTTGCTTTGCAAAAGCCACTTAAAGCATCTGAGGCTCAGTTTTCTCCCCTGTAAAACAGGAAGAATTTCTACTATTTCCTCCTCGATTGTGAAAGACAAGGCATGGAAACTGCCTCAACACAGGACCTGGCGCCATGGATGCTGTCATTTGTAAGCAAGCACTGCTTTGGTGGCGGTACCTAACCTGCATGGCTGTTCTCTTGCATCTGGGATGTTTGCCCTTGACCCACCCTTCCTGACTGAAGTGGCCAGGGAAAGCAAACAAACAATAAAGCAAAGCTAGTGGCGGCCGCAGGTGGATCTCCCTGATGGATAGCTTTTGTTAAGTAGTCAAAATAGGGTGCTCTACGCCCCCTCACCCCCCGCACACACCAGAGTTCTGAGAGATTCGCTTTCTCCAGCTATGGATTTTATTTCTCTTACAGATGTTTGTTTTATGAAAATTAGTTTACTGGGGCGCTGCAAGCACAAGTCTGAGAGCAGTCTTCCCAGTATGCTTTGTGCTTTCTCCTTGGAGGTAGGAGCAGGGGTTCCAGGGACAGGAGATGTCTGGCTGTTGAGTGTAGTAGGCTGGGTCACTGCCTTTCTGACTTCAAAGCCAAAGAGCAACAAACATCTAGTCTGAACAAGACGGCTGGGGGTGGGGGGTGCGGAGAACCTCTAATCCTAGCAACTGATTTACAAAGCAACAGAAATGCAAGCATGCAATGAACCAGAAATGGAACACCCACAATAAGAATTCACATGTATTGTCTCTATTTTTCAGCAAACTCTAAGGGGTAGGTATTATGATTCCCATTTTACAGATGAGAAAATAGATTTGGCAGGATGTAATTGCTTGTTCAAGGCCGCGAAACTGGTGTGCGCAAGAACATAAATTCTGTCAACAGAAACTATCCCTGGAAAGCTACACATTAACATCATCTTCATGAAAAAAAAAAAAAGGAAGAAACTGATGGGGGACACTGCTACAATCTCTGCTCTGTTCCAGGGCAGCACTTGAACATGACATCTCAGGTTAAGAATGCAATCAGAACACGAGCAGTCATTCTATCTCATGAATTACACCCTGGTTTTTAAAAATCTACCCAATTTAGCTGGACTTTGTCAAATAAAGACCCTAATTGTCCACACGATAGCAGAGGCATAATCCTTAACATCATCGTTGAAAATAAGAATCTTCCGGGGGAGGTTAAATTGCATCTGACCATTATCTGCTAGCTTACAAATGAAGCTGGCGGCAATGATTAGGCCAATGCAAGCTGGCTGACAATGCAGAATAGACTACCCGCTCTCTGAGGTGGCATGGAAGACACTCTGAGTGTTGCAAACGTTTGAACCTTTGTTTTTCCCTCTTTATGTGATGGTTTTGACCTGGGGAGAGTTGCAATAAAACAGACACTCTTATGCTAATAAGAGTGTGAACTGCTACAACCCTTTGGGAAGCGAAGATGGCAATGGGCAGCAAAACACTGAAAAAGTGTTTTCACCCTCGGACTCGGAAATTCTTTTTGAATCTGTGACAAAGAAGTGATCAGAACTATGGAAAAGCCTTATGTCCAGGTATGTTCGTCACAGTTGTGTTCATAATAAAGAAAAATTTAAAATGATTCATGCGTGTGTGGTAAGTTGATAGCTAAGTGAATAAAGACATAAGTATGCAATACAATAGTATGCAGACATTAAAACATGTTTACAAAGCTATTACAAATTATGCCAGCATACAAAATGCTGTGCTATAGTGTTCAATTGAAAAAAAACTTTTTTATGCTTCAATGTCATCTGTAAAATGTAACTAATATTAATAAATTCTTCTTCATAGGATTGTTATAAAGAGTAAACATTAGCATAGAAGTATTTAGAATGAGTAAGCCCTAAGTTTTACTGTCCCATCCAGGTATTATCATCCTATCTTAGAGAACAAGTGATTTTTTAAAACAAAGATACATTTTATTTATTTTAAAGGCAGAGTTACAGAGAGAGAGAAATATCTACCATCTGCTGGTTCACTCCCCAAATAACTGCAACAGCCAGGGCTGGGCCAGGCTTATGCCAGGAGCCTGGAGCTTCTTCCAGGTCTCCCACATTAGTGCAGGGGCCCAAACACTTGGACCGTCTTCCTTTGCTTTCTCAGCACATTAGCAGGGAGCTGGATCAAAAGTGGAGCACCCAGGACTTGCACCGGTTCTCATAGGGGATTCCAATGCTGCAGGCAGCAGCTTTACCTGCCACATCGCAATGCTGGCCCTGAGTACAGGTGATTGAGGCACAGAGAGGGTAGTCCAAGGAGCAAGAAGGCCCAGAAGCAAGTAGCAGAGACTGGATTTGAACCCAGATCTGTTGGATACAAAGTCCCATGTCGATAACCATTGCAGAATAGCACCTGCCTGACATGTCTGTCAAATTGAAAGAGAAGTTCTTGAGGTTTTACAAATAATGAGTTTGAGTTGACAAGTTGTTCACACACTTATGCCAAAGGGATCATCATTTTGAACTTGATATTATTTTATATGCCTTTAGTATTTTTAAATTTTTATTTATTTACTTATTTGAAAATCAGAGACATAGGGAGAAATCCATGTGCTGTTCCCTCCCCAGATGCTTACACCAAATAGGAATGGACCACTTTAATATGCGACACGAGCACGCCACGCAGAGCCTTAACTATGATGTCAACCACGCGGCACGTTTAGTACTTTTTTTTAAAGAAAGAATAGGCATATTGCAGAGGTGTTCTGCAGGATTAAATGACAACCAGTATCTTCCTGAGTGGTAGAGAGGCACGGGACCCCAAAGAGGAATCAAACGTTTGGGGGAAATACAACTGGCGTCTGAGAAGACGGCGGCGTGGGGGGGAAGAGGCCAGAGACGGGAGGAGCCGGAAAGCCATCAGCTGCGGAGAGCGCCAGGAGCAGGGCAGCGCGCCCTCGCTCCGTGAGTTCCCAGGGGAGCCCTACCCACAGCGAGAGGCCTGGGAAAGCAGAGGAGCAGTCGGAGGCTGCAGGAGCGAGTGAATGGAACACAAACACCCTCAGGACAGGAAGATGGCAGCAAAATAACTGAATTAGTGGAATCTTCATGGTGAGAGCTGAGGTTTCAAGGGTAACTGTGCTTGTGCAAAGAAGGAAACTGGCCAGTGAGAAATGGTCAGCCGTCTGCCCGCCTCACAACCGGCATGTGCGGGATCTCAGGACTGCCATGTTTGCGTCCTTTAGGTTTCATATGGATAAATAGAAATATCACATTTATATATGTATGCATAAAGTAAGTGGCCTAGGAAAGAATGCCTCCAGGAATTTAGCAAAGAGATCGATCTCACTTCCTTTTATTCTCTTGAACATATTAGTATCGATCTTGTTATTCATATTAAGGATGACACTTTATCTAATCTTGTATAACGTGCACTGGGTCCTCCCAGGGTCTGCAAAGATTTGGGAGGTCTTTTAGCACAGAGATTTTGATCATAGGCTCTGACTTGGGTTTGAAGCCCAACTCTAACATTTCCTTGCAATGAGATTTAAGCAAATGACTTTATTTCCTCATCTGTAAAATGAGATTAAAATAATACACCACATACAATCCTACACTGAAGATTCTAAAAGATAAAATATGTTTAATAAAGTACATCACCTTGCTTGGCACATACAAATCACCCAGGAAATGTTAGCTGCTGCTATTTATAGCAAAGTATTTAAAAGACTCAAAGCTCCAGGAGGGCAGGAACTGTGTGTTTTATGTGTATCTTTATATGCACAATGTCTTGCACAATTCCTGGGATATAAGAAGGCGGCCTTAGCTAAATGGCTATGAAATGACAGAAAAGAAAGAAAAAGAGGAAGCAATGGAAGGACAGCAGCTCATAGGACAACATGAGATGGAAAATGGATCTTAGTCCTAACAGGAGATCCAGTGGGAAACCTTTCTTCAGCTCATTCGTCCATTCCCAAAGTATGAAGTAAAGGCCTGGACTGCGATGGTGCCAGAGATGGGACAGCCTCTAGCTGCACCTTATTCACAACACGGCAGGGAACACAGGCCTTGAAGCCATCACTCTGGGAATCAGCAGGGCACAGCCGCTAAGCGTGGGTCCTTTTGTTTTTTAATATAGGTTCTTGAGAGCCAAGGAATTGTGCGTGATCACTCAGAGCTGAGTCTAGAAGGGAGACTGCCCAGGATGACACAAAAAAGTAATCCCAAAGTCAGTTGGGGTAAAAAGCAAAATTGAATCTCTTGCCCCTGTCCCTCCTGATAATTTGAGTATATAATAGACTGGGTTTATACTTCCCCTCGCCTCGCTTTTGTTGATTGTTTTATTCTGATTATTGTGGTCATAATCGCTTGATAATGGCTGTTCCCCTGTCACTGTCTAAGCTCTGTCTGACTGAGTACTACATCTACCTGCCTCTTCCCAGCATTCCCCTCACAAGTTTCTGGAGCTGTGTTGTCCAACATAGCAGCCATAACCACATGTGACTACTGAACATTGAAGGCAGACTGGTCCAAACTGAAATTGGCAGAGTCAGCATTAAATAAATACCATATTTGAAAGACAACTAGGGCCGGCACCGCGGCTCACTAGGCTAATCCTCCGCCTTGCGGCGCCTGCACACCGGGTTCTAGTCCCGGTCGGGGTGCCAGATTCTGTCCCGGTTGCCCCTCTTCCAGGCCAGCTCTCTGTTGTGGCCCGGGAGTGCAGTGGAGGATGGCCCAAGTCCTTGGGCCCTGCACCCGCATGGGAGACCAGGAGAAGCACCTGGCTCCTGCCTTTGAATCAGCGCGGTGCGCCGGCCGTAGCATGCTGGCCGTGGCAGCCATTGGAGGGTGAACCAACGGCAAAAGGAAGACCTTTCTCTCTGTCTCTCTCTCTCACTGTCCACTCTGCCTGTCAAAAAAAAAAAAAAAAAAAAAAAAAAAAAGACAACTAGGAAAAATCCCACTAATGATTTTTACAGATTATATATAATTCCTTTAATACAGTGAGTTAAATAAAATATATTTCTAAAATTAATTTTAGTACCAGTGTTGTGCAGTAAATTAAGCCACCACAGGTGATGCTGAGTGCTGGTGTGAACCCCAGTTACTTCGCTTCTGACCCAGCTCCATGCCAATGTGCCTGGGAAAGCAGCAGAGAATGCCCCAAATGCTTGGGACCCAGACACCCAGTGGGAGAACTGCATGGGGTTCCTGGCTCCTGGCTTCAGCCTGGCCCAGATCTGGCTGTTGTGGACACTTGGGGAGTGAATCAGAAGATTGGAGATGGAAGATATCTTTCTCGCTCACACCCCTCCCGCCCCGCTCCCCTCAGCTGTCTCTCCATTTCCCTCAAACACTCTGCCTTTCAAATAAATAAATAAATCTTTATAAAACAAAATTAAGTTAATTTTAGCTGCTTCTTTTTTTCTCTCTCTCTAAATGTGGTTACAAGAATTTAAATTACATATGGAGTTCATATTTTTTACTCACATTATATTTCTATTGGACAGAATAAAATTTCATAAATTCTTGCCTGGTAAATGAATGAATGAGCAGTAAAGAAGTCCCATAGGAGTCTAGAAAGGCTGGAACCAGCCTTTTCCTTATAGAATAATGCCTGACTTAAGGCTATAGTCCCCTTACCAATGGGGAAGTCAGTACGGGCAACTTAGATATTATACCCCATGTTCTTTGACAGCTAAACCACCCCACAGTAATAAGGTTTTATAAGGCATAGAGGCTCAAGATCCTCCATATTTTTCTCTGATGAAAAAAAAAAAAAAAGGCTAAAGCACCAGTCATGTGTGGAAAAGCAAAGAGGATTACAATCTTATTACAAGATTAAAACTTCATAACAGAGTACATCCAAGCAGGCCAAACTGAAAAGGGTATGGGGAACATGCATTACATTAAACCATGAGTTATTTTATGCAGGCTTGAGACTGTGAGAAGGAAATGAGAAGGAAAATTACAGAGGCAATAGAAGAAAACGGAATTTTATAGCATTTGGAGATAATCTTTGAAGAAAAATGCTGAAAGTAATGCTTTTGATGAAAAGAAAAAATGCCCAAGGAGACAATAATTTTCTAAGCTGTCTAAAATCACCCAAAACTATTTGAGAAGAAAGAAAAAGGAAGGAAACAAATAACAAAGGAAAAAGGGAGAAAGATGATGATAGACAGACAGGGAAAAGCTCACAACCTGGAAACTCAGGTTCCAAAATGGCAACGAAGAGGCTCTCTTGATGGTGGGATTTTAGAAGGTGTTGACATTTTTTTATTGTGCTTTTCTTCATTCTTCAAAATTTCTGTAATAAAGTACTGCTTTGTAATCAGAAAAAATGCAATATGTTATTGCTAATTAAATAGACTGAAAAAGGAATGACGTTCAGTTTGGTGATGGAATGACAAGCCAGAAAGAAAATGGGGAATCTGGAACCAAAAACCATCAGAAGGCTGGACAGAGCCTGACACGTGGAAAACCAAGAAGATCAAATAACTACTAGAATGATGGAGTGGGTACCAGCAGGGAGTAGGCCACTGAAAGACCACATGCAAGAAATCAGAACTCAACCTTCAGAGCTTGAGGTGACAGAGCTAAGGGAACAAGACAAATGAAGCAACTTTCAAAGCTAAACTGATGATGGATAGATCTGGGAGCAGCCAAAGCCTAAAACAAGAAAGAAAGGTCCTGAAAAAAGCCCTGGACTTTATCGGGTTCTTTTCCTGAGCTAAGAGAAAGCAGAGAGACATCAGTTAATTGTGTAATATTTGTGAACTGTTACTCCGTTCAAAGACCAGACGTGCTGAAGGCACAGAAATATGTGTAGCAAGCCTCTGGTC